>NW_026968161.1:0-121810 GCF_028390025.1 Pseudophryne corroboree | reverse complement strand
TGAATTTTCCAATGCGCAGCTCTTTGCAAAAGAGAGATATTGGCAAGGAAAAGCTGTCTTGTACCATTGCATTTTTCTCCCAAACGAAGGACACTAGAAAGAAAATTTTAAAGCCTCCTGTTAGGCCATCATCTACACGATATAGCCCTGAATTTTCCAATGCGCAGCTCTTTGCAAAAGAGAGATATTGGCAAGGAAAAGCTGTCTTGTACCATTGCATTTTTCTCCCAAACGAAGGACACTAGAAAGAAAATTTTAAAGCCTCCTGTTAGACCATCATCTACACGACATAGCCCTGAATTTTCCAATGCGCAGCTCTTTGCAAAAGAGAGCTATTGGCAAGGAAAAGCTGTCTTGTACCATTGCATTTTTCTCCCAAACGAAGGACACTAGAATTAAAATTTTAAAGCCTCCTGTTAGGCCATCATCTACACGATATAGCCCTGAATTTTCCAATACGCAGCTCTTTGCAAACGAGAGATATTGGCAAGGAAAAGCTGTCTTGTACCTTTGCATTTTTCTCCCAAACGAAGGACACTAGAAAGAAAATTTTAAAGCCTCCTGTTAGGCCATCATCTACACGACATAGCCCTGAATTTTCCAATGCGCAGCTCTTTGCAAAAGAGAGATATTGGCAAGGAAAAGCTGTCTTGTACCATTGCATTTTTCTCCCAAGCGAAGGACACTAGAAAGAAAATTTTAAAGCCTCCTGTTAGACCATCATCTACACGACATAGCCCTGAATTTTCCAATGCGCAGCTCTTTGCAAAAGAGAGATATTGGCAAGGAAAAGCTGTCTTGTACCATTGCATTTTTCTCCCAAACGAAGGACACTAGAAAGAAAATTTTAAAGCCTCCTGTTAGGCCATCATCTACACGACATAGCCCTGAATTTTCCAATGCGCAGCTCTTTGCAAAAGAGAGATATTGGCAAGGAAAAGCTGTCTTGTACCTTTGCATTTTTCTCCCAAACGAAGGACACTAGAATTAAAATTTTAAAGCCTCCTGTTAGGCCATCATCTACACGACATAGCCCTGAATATTCCAATGCGCAGCTCTTTGCAAAAGAGAGATATTGGCAAGGAAAAGCTGTCTTGTACCTTTGCATTTTTCTCCCAAACGAAGGTCACTAGAAAGAAAATTTTAAAGCCTCCTGTTAGGCCATCATCTACACGACATAGCCCTGAATTTTCCAATGCGTAGCTCTTTGCAAAAGAGAGATATTGGCAAGGAAAAGCTGTCTTGTACCTTTGCATTTTTCTCCCAAACGAAGGACACTAGAAAGAAAATTTTAAAGCCTCCTGTTAGGCCATCATCTACACGACATAGCCCTGAATTTTCAATGCGCAGCTCTTTGCAAAAGAGAGATATTGGCAAGGAAAAGCTTTCTTGTACCATTGCATTTTTCTCCCAAACGAAGGACACTAGAAAGAAAATTTTAAAGCCTCCTGTTAGGCCATCATCTACACGACATAGCCCTGAATTTTCCAATGCGCAGCTCTTTGCAAAAGAGAGATATTGGCAAGGAAAAGCTGTCTTTATACCTTTGCATTTTTCTCCCAAACGAAGGACACTAGAATGAAAATTTTAAACCCTCCTGTTAGTGCTTCATCTACACGGCATAGCCCTGAATTTTCCAATGCGTAGCTCTTTGCAAAAGAGAGATATTGGCAAGGAAAAGCTGTCTTGCACCTTTGCATTTTTCTCCCAAACGAAGGACACTAGAATGAAAATTTTAAAGCCTCCTGTTAGGCCATCATCTACACGACATAGCCCTGAATTTTCCAATGCGCAGCTCTTTGCAAAAGAGAGATATTGGCAAGGAAAAGCTGTATTGTACCATTGCATTTTTCTCCCAAACGAAGGACACTAGAAAGAAAATTTTAAAGCCTCCTGTTAGACCATCATCTACACGACAGAGCCCTGAATTTTCCAATGCGCAGCTCTTTGCAAAAGAGAGATATTGGCAAGGAAAAGCTGTCTTGTACCATTGCATTTTTCTCCCAAACGAAGGACACTAGAATTAAAATTTTAAAGCCTCCTGTTAGGCCATCATCTACACGATATAGCCCTGAATTTTCCAATACGCAGCTCATTGCAAACGAGAGATATTGGCAAGGAAAAGCTGTCTTGTACCTTTGCATTTTTCTCCCAAACGAAGGACACTAGAAAGAAAATTTTAAAGCCTCCTGTTAGGCCATCATCTACACGACATAGCCCAGAATTTTATAAAGCGCAGCTCTTTGCAAAAGAGAGATATTGGCAAGGAAAAGCTGTCTTGTACCATTGCATTTTTCTCCCAAACGAAGGACACTAGAATTAAAATTTTAAAGCCTCCTGTTAGACCATCATCTACACGACATAGCCCTGAATTTTCCAATGCGCAGCTCTTTGCAAAAGAGAGATATTGGCAAGGAAAAGCTGTCTTGTACCATTGCATTTTTCTCCCAAACGAAGGACACTAGAATTAAAATTTTAAAGCCTCCTGTTAGGCCATCATCTACACGATATAGCCCTGAATTTTCCAATGCGCAGCTCTTTGCAAAAGAGAGATATTGGCAAGGAAAAGCTGTCTTGTACCTTTGCATTTTTCTCCCAAACGAAGGACATTAGAAAGAAAATTTTATAGCCTCCTGTTAGGCCATCATCTACACGACATAGCCCTGAATTTTCCAAAGCGCAGCTCTTTGCAAAAGAGAGATATTGGCAAGGAAAAGCTGTCTTGTACCATTGCATTTTTCTCCCAAACGAAGGACACTAGAAAGAAAATTTTAAAGCCTCCTGTTAGACCATCATCTACACGACATAGCCCTGAATTTTCCAATGCGCAGCTCTTTGCAAAAGAGAGATATTGGCAAGGAAAAGCTGTCTTGTACCATTGCATTTTTCTCCCAAACGAAGGACACTAGAATTAAAATTTTAAAGCCTCCTGTTAGGCCATCACCTACACGATATAGCCCTGAATTTTCCAATGCGCAGCTCTTTGCAAACGAGAGATATTGGCAAGGAAAAGCTGTCTTGTACCTTTGCATTTTTCTCCCAAACGAAGTACACTAGAAAGAAAATTTTAAAGCCTCCTGTTAGGCCATCATCTACACGATATAGCCCTGAATTTTCCAATGCGCAGCTCTTTGCAAAAGAGAGATATTGGCAAGGAAAAGCTGTCTTGTACCTTTGCATTTTTCTCCCAAACGAAGGACACTAGAAAGAAAATTTTAAAGCCTCCTGTTAGGCCATCATCTACACGACATAGCCCTGAATTTTCCAATGCGCAGCTCTTTGCAAAAGAGAGATATTGGCAAGGAAAAGCTGTCTTGTACCTTTGCATTTTTCTCCCAAACGAAGGACACTAGAATTAAAATTTTAAAGCCTCCTGTTAGGTCATCATCTACACGACATAGCCCTGAATTTTCCAATGCGCAGCTCTTTGCAAAAGAGAGATATTGGCAAGGAAAAGCTTTCTTGTACCATTGCATTTTTCTCCCAAACGAAGGACACTAGAAAGAAAATTTTAAAGCCTCCTGTTAGGCCATCATCTACACGACATAGCCCTGAATTTTCCAATGCGCAGCTCTTTGCAAAAGAGAGATATTGGCAAGGAAAAGCTGTCTTGTACCTTTGCATTTTTCTCCCAAACGAAGGACACTAGAAAGAAAATTTTAAAGCCTCCTGTTAGGCCATCATCTACACGACATAGCCCTGAATTTTCCAATGCGCAGCTCTTTGCAAAAGAGAGATATTGGCAAGGAAAAGCTGTCTTGTACCATTGCATTTTTCTCCCAAACGAAGGACACTAGAAAGAAAATTTTAAAGCCTCCTGTTAGACCATCATCTACACGACATAGCCCTGAATTTTCCAATGCGCAGCTCTTTGCAAAAGAGAGATATTGGCAAGGAAAAGCTGTCTTGTACCTTTGCATTTTTCTCCCAAACGAAGGTCACTAGAAAGAAAATTTTAAAGCCTCCTGTTAGGCCATCATCTACACGACATAGCCCTGAATTTTCCAATGCGTAGCTCTTTGCAAAAGAGAGATATTGGCAAGGAAAAGCTGTCTTGTACCTTTGCATTTTTCTCCCAAACGAAGGACACTAGAATTAAAATTTTAAAGCCTCCTGTTAGGCCATCATCTACACGACATAGCCCTGAATTTTCCAATGCGCAGCTCTTTGCAAAAGAGAGATATTGGCAAGGAAAAGCTTTCTTGTACCATTGCATTTTTCTCCCAAACGAAGGACACTAGAAAGAAAATTTTAAAGCCTCCTGTTAGGCCATCATCTACACGACATAGCCCTGAATTTTCCAATGCGCAGCTCTTTGCAAAAGAGAGATATTGGCAAGGAAAAGCTGTCTTGTACCTTTGCATTTTTCTCCCAAACGAAGGTCACTAGAAAGAAAATTTTAAAGCCTCCTTTTAGGACATCATCTACACGACATAGCCCTGAATTTTCCAATGCGTAGCTCTTTGCAAAAGAGAGATATTGGCAAGGAAAAGCTGTCTTGTACCATTGCATTTTTCTCCCAAACGAAGGACACTAGAATTAAAATTTTAAAGCCTCCTGTTAGGCCATCATCTACACGACATAGCCCTGAATTTTCCAATGCGCAGCTCTTTGCAAAAGAGAGATATTGGCAAGGAAAAGCTTTCTTGTACCATTGCATTTTTCTCCCAAACGAAGGACACTAGAAAGAAAATTTTAGAGCCTCCTGTTAGGCCATCATCTACACGACATAGCCCTGAATTTTCCAATGCGCAGCTCTTTGCAAAAGAGAGATATTGGCAAGGAAAAGCTGTCTTGTACCTTTGCATTTTTCTCCCAAACGAAGGTCACTAGAATGAAAATTTTAAAGCCTCCTGTTAGGCCATCATCTACACGACATAGCCCTGAATTTTCCAATGCGTAGCTCTTTGCAAAAGAGAGATATTGGCAAGGAAAAGCTGTCTTGTACCTTTGCATTTTTCTCCTAAACGAAGGACACTAGAAAGAAAATGTTAAAGCCTCCTGTTAGGCCATCATCTACACGACATAGCCCTGAATTTTCCAATGCGCAGCTCTTTGCAAAAGAGAGATATTGGCAAGGTAAAGCTGTCTTGTACCATTGCATTTTTCTCCCAAACGAAGGACACTAGAAAGAAAATTTTAATGCCTCCTGTTAGACCATCATCTACACGGCATAGCCACGAATTTTCCAATGCGCAGCTCTTTGCAAAAGAGAGATATTGGCAAGGAAAAGCTGTCTTGTACCTTTGCATTTTTCTCCCAAACGAAGGACACTAGAATTAAAATTTTAAAGCCACCTGTTAGGCCATCATCTACACGATATAGCCCTGAATTTTCCAATGCGCAGCTCTTTGCAAAAGAGAGATATTGGCAAGGAAAAGCTTTCTTGTACCATTGCATTTTTCTCCCAAACGAAGGACACTAGAAAGAAAATTTTAAAGCCTCCTGTTAGGCCATCATCTACACGACATAGCCCTGAATTTTCCAATGCGCAGCTCTTTGCAAAAGAGAGATATTGGCAAGGAAAAGCTGTCTTGTACCTTTGCATTTTTCTCCCAAACGAAGGACACTAGAATTAAAATATTAAAGCCTCCTGTTAGGTCATCATCTACACGACATAGCCCTGAATTTTCCAATGCGCAGCTCTTTGCAAAAGAGAGATATTGGCAAGGAAAAGCTTTCTTGTACCATTGCATTTTTCTCCCAAACGAAGGACACTAGAATTAAAATTTTAAAGCCTCCTGTTAGGCCATCATCTACACGACATAGCCCTGAATTTTCCAATGCGCAGCTCTTTGCAAAAGAGAGATATTGGCAAGGAAAAGCTGTCTTGTACCTTTGCATTTTTCTCCCAAACGAAGGTCACTAGAAAGAAAATTTTAAAGCCTTCTGTTAGGCCATCATCTACACGACATAGCCCTGAATTTTCCAATGCGCAGCTCTTTGCAAAAGAGAGATATTGGCAAGGAAAAGCTGTCTTGTACCTTTGCATTTTTCTCCCAAACGAAGGACACTAGAAAGAAAATTTTAAAGCCTTCTGTTAGGCCATCATCTACACGACATAGCCCTGAATTTTCCAATGCGCAGCTCTTTGCAAAAGAGAGATATTGGCAAGGAAAAGCTGTCTTGCACCTTTGCATTTTTCTCCCAAACGAAGGACACTAGAATTAAAATTTTAAAGCCTCCTGTTAGGCCATCATCTACACGACATAGCCCTGAATTTTCCAATGCGCAGCTCTTTGCAAAAGAGAGATATTGGCTAGGAAAAGCTGTCTTGTACCATTGCATTTTTCTCCCAAACGAAGGACACTAGAAAGAAAATTTTAAAGCCTCCTGTTAGGCCATCATCTACACGACATAGCCCTGAATTTTCCAATGCGCAGCTCTTTGCAAAAGAGAGATATTGGCAAGGAAAAGCTGTCTTGTACCATTGCATTTTTCTCCCAAACGAAGGACACTAGAAAGAAAATTTTAAAGCCTCCTGTTAGACCATCATCTACACGACATAGCCCTGAATTTTCCAATGCGCGGCTCTTTGCAAAAGAGAGATATTGGCAAGGAAAAGCTGTCTTGTACCATTGCATTTTTCTCCCAAACGAAGGACACTAGAATTAAAATTTTAAAGCCTCCTGTTAGGCAATCATCTACACGACATAGCCCTGAATTTTCCAATGCGCAGCTCTTTGCAAAAGAGAGATATTGGCAAGGAAAAGCTTTCTTGTACCATTGCATTTTTCTCCCAAACGAAGGACACTAGAAAGAAAATTTTAAAGCCTCCTGTTAGGCCATCCTCTACACGACATAGCCCTGAATTTTCCAATGCGCAGCTCTTTGCAAAAGAGAGATATTGGCAAGGAAAAGCTGTCTTGTACCTTTGCATTTTTCTCCCAAACGAAGGTCACTAGAAAGAAAATTTTAAAGCCTCCTGTTAGGCCATCATCTACACGACATAGCCCTGAATTTTCCAATGCGTAGCTCTTTGCAAAAGAGAGATATTGGCAAGGAAAAGCTGTCTTGTACCATTGCATTTTTCTCCCAAACGAAGGACACTAGAATTAAAATTTTAAAGCCTCCTGTTAGGCCATCATCTACACGACATAGCCCTGAATTTTCCAATGCGCAGCTCTTTGCAAAAGAGAGATATTGGCAAGGAAAAGCTTTCTTGTACCATTGCATTTTTCTCCCAAACGAAGGACACTAGAAAGAAAATTTTAAAGCCTCCTGTTAGGCCATCATCTACACGACATAGCCCTGAATTTTCCAATGCGCAGCTCTTTGCAAAAGAGAGATATTGGCAAGGAAAAGCTGTCTTGTACCTTTGCATTTTTCTCCCAAACGAAGGTCACTAGAAAGAAAATTTTAAAGCCTCCTGTTAGGCCATCATCTACACGACATAGCCCTGAATTTTCCAATGCGTAGCTCTTTGCAAAAGAGAGATATTGGCAAGGAAAAGCTGTCTTGTACCTTTGCATTTTTCTCCCAAACGAAGGACACTAGAATTAAAATGTTAAAGCCTCCTGTTAGGCCATCATCTACACGACATAGCCCTGAATTTTCCAATGCGCAGCTCTTTGCAAAAGAGAGATATTGGCAAGGAAAAGCTGTCAGGTACCTTTGCATTTTTCTCCCAAACGAAGGTCACTAGAAAGAAAATTTTAAAGCCTCCTGTTAGGCCATCATCTACACGACATAGTCCTGAATTTTCCAATGCGTAGCTCTTTACAAAAGAGAGATATTGGCAAGGAAAAGCTGTCTTGTACCTTTGCATTTTTCTCCCAAACGAAGGACACTAGAAAGAAAATTTTAAAGCCTCCTGTTAGGCCATCATCTACACGACATAGCCCTGAATTTTCCAATGCGCAGCAGCTCTTTGCAAAAGAGAGATATTGGCAAGGAAAAGCTTTCTTGTACCATTGCATTTTTCTCCCAAACGAAGGACACTAGAAAGAAAATTTTAAAGCCTCCTGTTAGGCCATCATCTACACGACATAGCCCTGAATTTTCCAATGCGCGCTCTTTGCAAAAGAGAGATATTGGCAAGGAAAAGCTGTCTTGTACCTTTGCATTTTTCTCCCAAACGAAGGTCACTAGAAAGAAAATTTTAAAGCCTCCTGTTAGGCCATCATCTACACGACATAGCCCTGAATTTTCCAATGCGTAGCTCTTTGCAAAAGAGAGATATTGGCAAGGAAAAGCTGTCTTGTACCTTTGCATTTTTCTCCCAAACGAAGGACACTAGAAAGAAAATGTTAAAGCCTCCTGTTAGGCCATCATCTACACGACATAGCCCTGAATTTTCCAATGCGCAGCTCTTTGCAAAAGAGAGATATTGGCAAGGTAAAGCTGTCTTGTACCATTGCATTTTTCTCCCAAACGAAGGACACTAGAAAGAAAATTTTAATGCCTCCTGTTAGACCATCATCTACACGGCATAGCCACGAATTTTCCAATGCGCAGCTCTTTGCAAAAGAGAGATATTGGCAAGGAAAAGCTGTCTTGTACCTTTGCATTTTTCTCCCAAACGAAGGACACTAGAATTAAAATTTTAAAGCCACCTGTTAGGCCATCATCTACACGATATAGCCCTGAATTTTCCAATGCGCAGCTCTTTGCAAAAGAGAGATATTGGCAAGGAAAAGCTTTCTTGTACCATTGCATTTTTCTCCCAAACGAAGGACACTAGAAAGAAAATTTTAAAGCCTCCTGTTAGGCCATCATCTACACGACATAGCCCTGAATTTTCCAATGCGCAGCTCTTTGCAAAAGAGAGATATTGGCAAGGAAAAGCTGTCTTGTACCTTTGCATTTTTCTCCCAAACGAAGGACACTAGAATTAAAATATTAAAGCCTCCTGTTAGGTCATCATCTACACGACATAGCCCTGAATTTTCCAATGCGCAGCTCTTTGCAAAAGAGAGATATTGGCAAGGAAAAGCTTTCTTGTACCATTGCATTTTTCTCCCAAACGAAGGACACTAGAATTAAAATTTTAAAGCCTCCTGTTAGGCCATCATCTACACGACATAGCCCTGAATTTTCCAATGCGCAGCTCTTTGCAAAAGAGAGATATTGGCAAGGAAAAGCTGTCTTGTACCTTTGCATTTTTCTCCCAAACGAAGGTCACTAGAAAGAAAATTTTAAAGCCTTCTGTTAGGCCATCATCTACACGACATAGCCCTGAATTTTCCAATGCGCAGCTCTTTGCAAAAGAGAGATATTGGCAAGGAAAAGCTGTCTTGTACCTTTGCATTTTTCTCCCAAACGAAGGACACTAGAAAGAAAATTTTAAAGCCTTCTGTTAGGCCATCATCTACACGACATAGCCCTGAATTTTCCAATGCGCAGCTCTTTGCAAAAGAGAGATATTGGCAAGGAAAAGCTGTCTTGCACCTTTGCATTTTTCTCCCAAACGAAGGACACTAGAATTAAAATTTTAAAGCCTCCTGTTAGGCCATCATCTACACGACATAGCCCTGAATTTTCCAATGCGCAGCTCTTTGCAAAAGAGAGATATTGGCTAGGAAAAGCTGTCTTGTACCATTGCATTTTTCTCCCAAACGAAGGACACTAGAAAGAAAATTTTAAAGCCTCCTGTTAGGCCATCATCTACACGACATAGCCCTGAATTTTCCAATGCGCAGCTCTTTGCAAAAGAGAGATATTGGCAAGGAAAAGCTGTCTTGTACCTTTGCATTTTTCTCCCAAACGAAGGTCACTAGAAAGAAAATTTTAAAGCCTCCTTTTAGGACATCATCTACACGACATAGCCCTGAATTTTCCAATGCGTAGCTCTTTGCAAAAGAGAGATATTGGCAAGGAAAAGCTGTCTTGTACCATTGCATTTTTCTCCCAAACGAAGGACACTAGAATTAAAATTTTAAAGCCTCCTGTTAGGCCATCATCTACACGACATAGCCCTGAATTTTCCAATGCGCAGCTCTTTGCAAAAGAGAGATATTGGCAAGGAAAAGCTTTCTTGTACCATTGCATTTTTCTCCCAAACGAAGGACACTAGAAAGAAAATTTTAAAGCCTCCTGTTAGGCCATCATCTACACGACATAGCCCTGAATTTTCCAATGCGCAGCTCTTTGCAAAAGAGAGATACTGGCAAGGAAAAGCTGTCTTGTACCTTTGCATTTTTCTCCCAAACGAAGGTCACTAGAAAGAAAATTTTAAAGCCTCCTGTTAGGCCATCATCTGCACGACATAGCCCTGAATTTTCCAATGCGTAGCTCTTTGCAAAAGAGAGATATTGGCAAGGAAAAGCTGTCTTGTACCTTTGCATTTTTCTCCCAAACGAAGGACACCAGAATTAAAATTTTAAAGCCTCCTGTTAGGCCATCATCTACACGACATAGCCCTGAATTTTCCAATGCGCAGCTCTTTGCAAAAGAGAGATATTGGCAAGGAAAAGCTGTCAGGTACCTTTGCATTTTTCTCCCAAACGAAGGTCACTAGAAAGAAAATTTTAAAGCCTCCTGTTAGGCCATCATCTACACGACATAGTCCAGAATTTTCCAATGCGTAGCTCTTTACAAAAGAGAGATATTGGCAAGGAAAAGCTGTCTTGTACCTTTGCATTTTTCTCCCAAACGAAGGACACTAGAAAGAAAATTTTAAAGCCTCCTGTTAGGCCATCATCTACACGACATAGCCCTGAATTTTCCAATGCGCAGCTCTTTGCAAAAGAGAGATATTGGCAAGGAAAAGCTTTCTTGTACCATTGCATTTTTCTCCCAAACGAAGGACACTAGAAAGAAAATTTTAGAGCCTCCTGTTAGGCCATCATCTACACGACATAGCCCTGAATTTTCCAATGCGCAGCTCTTTGCAAAAGAGAGATATTGGCAAGGAAAAGCTGTCTTGTACCTTTGCATTTTTCTCCCAAACGAAGGTCACTAGAATGAAAATTTTAAAGCCTCCTGTTAGGCCATCATCTACACGACATAGCCCTGAATTTTCCAATGCGTAGCTCTTTGCAAAAGAGAGATATTGGCAAGGAAAAGCTGTCTTGTACCTTTGCATTTTTCTCCTAAACGAAGGACACTAGAAAGAAAATGTTAAAGCCTCCTGTTAGGCCATCATCTACACGACATAGCCCTGAATTTTCCAATGCGCAGCTCTTTGCAAAAGAGAGATATTGGCAAGGTAAAGCTGTCTTGTACCATTGCATTTTTCTCCCAAACGAAGGACACTAGAAAGAAAATTTTAATGCCTCCTGTTAGACCATCATCTACACGGCATAGCCACGAATTTTCCAATGCGCAGCTCTTTGCAAAAGAGAGATATTGGCAAGGAAAAGCTGTCTTGTACCTTTGCATTTTTCTCCCAAACGAAGGACACTAGAATTAAAATTTTAAAGCCACCTGTTAGGCCATCATCTACACGATATAGCCCTGAATTTTCCAATGCGCAGCTCTTTGCAAAAGAGAGATATTGGCAAGGAAAAGCTTTCTTGTACCATTGCATTTTTCTCCCAAACGAAGGACACTAGAAAGAAAATTTTAAAGCCTCCTGTTAGGCCATCATCTACACGACATAGCCCTGAATTTTCCAATGCGCAGCTCTTTGCAAAAGAGAGATATTGGCAAGGAAAAGCTGTCTTGTACCTTTGCATTTTTCTCCCAAACGAAGGACACTAGAATTAAAATATTAAAGCCTCCTGTTAGGTCATCATCTACACGACATAGCCCTGAATTTTCCAATGCGCAGCTCTTTGCAAAAGAGAGATATTGGCAAGGAAAAGCTTTCTTGTACCATTGCATTTTTCTCCCAAACGAAGGACACTAGAATTAAAATTTTAAAGCCTCCTGTTAGGCCATCATCTACACGACATAGCCCTGAATTTTCCAATGCGCAGCTCTTTGCAAAAGAGAGATATTGGCAAGGAAAAGCTGTCTTGTACCTTTGCATTTTTCTCCCAAACGAAGGTCACTAGAAAGAAAATTTTAAAGCCTTCTGTTAGGCCATCATCTACACGACATAGCCCTGAATTTTCCAATGCGCAGCTCTTTGCAAAAGAGAGATATTGGCAAGGAAAAGCTGTCTTGTACCTTTGCATTTTTCTCCCAAACGAAGGACACTAGAAAGAAAATTTTAAAGCCTTCTGTTAGGCCATCATCTACACGACATAGCCCTGAATTTTCCAATGCGCAGCTCTTTGCAAAAGAGAGATATTGGCAAGGAAAAGCTGTCTTGCACCTTTGCATTTTTCTCCCAAACGAAGGACACTAGAATTAAAATTTTAAAGCCTCCTGTTAGGCCATCATCTACACGACATAGCCCTGAATTTTCCAATGCGCAGCTCTTTGCAAAAGAGAGATATTGGCTAGGAAAAGCTGTCTTGTACCATTGCATTTTTCTCCCAAACGAAGGACACTAGAAAGAAAATTTTAAAGCCTCCTGTTAGGCCATCATCTACACGACATAGCCCTGAATTTTCCAATGCGCAGCTCTTTGCAAAAGAGAGATATTGGCAAGGAAAAGCTGTCTTGTACCATTGCATTTTTCTCCCAAACGAAGGACACTAGAAAGAAAATTTTAAAGCCTCCTGTTAGACCATCATCTACACGACATAGCCCTGAATTTTCCAATGCGCGGCTCTTTGCAAAAGAGAGATATTGGCAAGGAAAAGCTGTCTTGTACCATTGCATTTTTCTCCCAAACGAAGGACACTAGAATTAAAATTTTAAAGCCTCCTGTTAGGCAATCATCTACACGACATAGCCCTGAATTTTCCAATGCGCAGCTCTTTGCAAAAGAGAGATATTGGCAAGGAAAAGCTTTCTTGTACCATTGCATTTTTCTCCCAAACGAAGGACACTAGAAAGAAAATTTTAAAGCCTCCTGTTAGGCCATCCTCTACACGACATAGCCCTGAATTTTCCAATGCGCAGCTCTTTGCAAAAGAGAGATATTGGCAAGGAAAAGCTGTCTTGTACCTTTGCATTTTTCTCCCAAACGAAGGTCACTAGAAAGAAAATTTTAAAGCCTCCTGTTAGGCCATCATCTACACGACATAGCCCTGAATTTTCCAATGCGTAGCTCTTTGCAAAAGAGAGATATTGGCAAGGAAAAGCTGTCTTGTACCATTGCATTTTTCTCCCAAACGAAGGACACTAGAATTAAAATTTTAAAGCCTCCTGTTAGGCCATCATCTACACGACATAGCCCTGAATTTTCCAATGCGCAGCTCTTTGCAAAAGAGAGATATTGGCAAGGAAAAGCTTTCTTGTACCATTGCATTTTTCTCCCAAACGAAGGACACTAGAAAGAAAATTTTAAAGCCTCCTGTTAGGCCATCATCTACACGACATAGCCCTGAATTTTCCAATGCGCAGCTCTTTGCAAAAGAGAGATATTGGCAAGGAAAAGCTGTCTTGTACCTTTGCATTTTTCTCCCAAACGAAGGTCACTAGAAAGAAAATTTTAAAGCCTCCTGTTAGGCCATCATCTACACGACATAGCCCTGAATTTTCCAATGCGTAGCTCTTTGCAAAAGAGAGATATTGGCAAGGAAAAGCTGTCTTGTACCTTTGCATTTTTCTCCCAAACGAAGGACACTAGAATTAAAATGTTAAAGCCTCCTGTTAGGCCATCATCTACACGACATAGCCCTGAATTTTCCAATGCGCAGCTCTTTGCAAAAGAGAGATATTGGCAAGGAAAAGCTGTCAGGTACCTTTGCATTTTTCTCCCAAACGAAGGTCACTAGAAAGAAAATTTTAAAGCCTCCTGTTAGGCCATCATCTACACGACATAGTCCTGAATTTTCCAATGCGTAGCTCTTTACAAAAGAGAGATATTGGCAAGGAAAAGCTGTCTTGTACCTTTGCATTTTTCTCCCAAACGAAGGACACTAGAAAGAAAATTTTAAAGCCTCCTGTTAGGCCATCATCTACACGACATAGCCCTGAATTTTCCAATGCGCAGCAGCTCTTTGCAAAAGAGAGATATTGGCAAGGAAAAGCTTTCTTGTACCATTGCATTTTTCTCCCAAACGAAGGACACTAGAAAGAAAATTTTAAAGCCTCCTGTTAGGCCATCATCTACACGACATAGCCCTGAATTTTCCAATGCGCGCTCTTTGCAAAAGAGAGATATTGGCAAGGAAAAGCTGTCTTGTACCTTTGCATTTTTCTCCCAAACGAAGGACACTAGAAAGAAAATGTTAAAGCCTCCTGTTAGGCCATCATCTACACGACATAGCCCTGAATTTTCCAATGCGCAGCTCTTTGCAAAAGAGAGATATTGGCAAGGTAAAGCTGTCTTGTACCATTGCATTTTTCTCCCAAACGAAGGACACTAGAAAGAAAATTTTAATGCCTCCTGTTAGACCATCATCTACACGGCATAGCCACGAATTTTCCAATGCGCAGCTCTTTGCAAAAGAGAGATATTGGCAAGGAAAAGCTGTCTTGTACCTTTGCATTTTTCTCCCAAACGAAGGACACTAGAATTAAAATTTTAAAGCCACCTGTTAGGCCATCATCTACACGATATAGCCCTGAATTTTCCAATGCGCAGCTCTTTGCAAAAGAGAGATATTGGCAAGGAAAAGCTTTCTTGTACCATTGCATTTTTCTCCCAAACGAAGGACACTAGAAAGAAAATTTTAAAGCCTCCTGTTAGGCCATCATCTACACGACATAGCCCTGAATTTTCCAATGCGCAGCTCTTTGCAAAAGAGAGATATTGGCAAGGAAAAGCTGTCTTGTACCTTTGCATTTTTCTCCCAAACGAAGGACACTAGAATTAAAATATTAAAGCCTCCTGTTAGGTCATCATCTACACGACATAGCCCTGAATTTTCCAATGCGCAGCTCTTTGCAAAAGAGAGATATTGGCAAGGAAAAGCTGTCTTGTACCTTTGCATTTTTCTCCCAAACGAAGGTCACTAGAAAGAAAATTTTAAAGCCTTCTGTTAGGCCATCATCTACACGACATAGCCCTGAATTTTCCAATGCGCAGCTCTTTGCAAAAGAGAGATATTGGCAAGGAAAAGCTGTCTTGTACCTTTGCATTTTTCTCCCAAACGAAGGACACTAGAAAGAAAATTTTAAAGCCTTCTGTTAGGCCATCATCTACACGACATAGCCCTGAATTTTCCAATGCGCAGCTCTTTGCAAAAGAGAGATATTGGCAAGGAAAAGCTGTCTTGCACCTTTGCATTTTTCTCCCAAACGAAGGACACTAGAATTAAAATTTTAAAGCCTCCTGTTAGGCCATCATCTACACGACATAGCCCTGAATTTTCCAATGCGCAGCTCTTTGCAAAAGAGAGATATTGGCTAGGAAAAGCTGTCTTGTACCATTGCATTTTTCTCCCAAACGAAGGACACTAGAAAGAAAATTTTAAAGCCTCCTGTTAGGCCATCATCTACACGACATAGCCCTGAATTTTCCAATGCGCAGCTCTTTGCAAAAGAGAGATATTGGCAAGGAAAAGCTGTCTTGTACCATTGCATTTTTCTCCCAAACGAAGGACACTAGAAAGAAAATTTTAAAGCCTCCTGTTAGACCATCATCTACACGACATAGCCCTGAATTTTCCAATGCGCGGCTCTTTGCAAAAGAGAGATATTGGCAAGGAAAAGCTGTCTTGTACCATTGCATTTTTCTCCCAAACGAAGGACACTAGAATTAAAATTTTAAAGCCTCCTGTTAGGCAATCATCTACACGACATAGCCCTGAATTTTCCAATGCGCAGCTCTTTGCAAAAGAGAGATATTGGCAAGGAAAAGCTTTCTTGTACCATTGCATTTTTCTCCCAAACGAAGGACACTAGAAAGAAAATTTTAAAGCCTCCTGTTAGGCCATCCTCTACACGACATAGCCCTGAATTTTCCAATGCGCAGCTCTTTGCAAAAGAGAGATATTGGCAAGGAAAAGCTGTCTTGTACCTTTGCATTTTTCTCCCAAACGAAGGTCACTAGAAAGAAAATTTTAAAGCCTCCTGTTAGGCCATCATCTACACGACATAGCCCTGAATTTTCCAATGCGTAGCTCTTTGCAAAAGAGAGATATTGGCAAGGAAAAGCTGTCTTGTACCATTGCATTTTTCTCCCAAACGAAGGACACTAGAATTAAAATTTTAAAGCCTCCTGTTAGGCCATCATCTACACGACATAGCCCTGAATTTTCCAATGCGCAGCTCTTTGCAAAAGAGAGATATTGGCAAGGAAAAGCTTTCTTGTACCATTGCATTTTTCTCCCAAACGAAGGACACTAGAAAGAAAATTTTAAAGCCTCCTGTTAGGCCATCATCTACACGACATAGCCCTGAATTTTCCAATGCGCAGCTCTTTGCAAAAGAGAGATATTGGCAAGGAAAAGCTGTCTTGTACCTTTGCATTTTTCTCCCAAACGAAGGTCACTAGAAAGAAAATTTTAAAGCCTCCTGTTAGGCCATCATCTACACGACATAGCCCTGAATTTTCCAATGCGTAGCTCTTTGCAAAAGAGAGATATTGGCAAGGAAAAGCTGTCTTGTACCTTTGCATTTTTCTCCCAAACGAAGGACACTAGAATTAAAATGTTAAAGCCTCCTGTTAGGCCATCATCTACACGACATAGCCCTGAATTTTCCAATGCGCAGCTCTTTGCAAAAGAGAGATATTGGCAAGGAAAAGCTGTCAGGTACCTTTGCATTTTTCTCCCAAACGAAGGTCACTAGAAAGAAAATTTTAAAGCCTCCTGTTAGGCCATCATCTACACGACATAGTCCTGAATTTTCCAATGCGTAGCTCTTTACAAAAGAGAGATATTGGCAAGGAAAAGCTGTCTTGTACCTTTGCATTTTTCTCCCAAACGAAGGACACTAGAAAGAAAATTTTAAAGCCTCCTGTTAGGCCATCATCTACACGACATAGCCCTGAATTTTCCAATGCGCAGCAGCTCTTTGCAAAAGAGAGATATTGGCAAGGAAAAGCTTTCTTGTACCATTGCATTTTTCTCCCAAACGAAGGACACTAGAAAGAAAATTTTAAAGCCTCCTGTTAGGCCATCATCTACACGACATAGCCCTGAATTTTCCAATGCGCGCTCTTTGCAAAAGAGAGATATTGGCAAGGAAAAGCTGTCTTGTACCTTTGCATTTTTCTCCCAAACGAAGGTCACTAGAAAGAAAATTTTAAAGCCTCCTGTTAGGCCATCATCTACACGACATAGCCCTGAATTTTCCAATGCGTAGCTCTTTGCAAAAGAGAGATATTGGCAAGGAAAAGCTGTCTTGTACCTTTGCATTTTTCTCCCAAACGAAGGACACTAGAAAGAAAATGTTAAAGCCTCCTGTTAGGCCATCATCTACACGACATAGCCCTGAATTTTCCAATGCGCAGCTCTTTGCAAAAGAGAGATATTGGCAAGGTAAAGCTGTCTTGTACCATTGCATTTTTCTCCCAAACGAAGGACACTAGAAAGAAAATTTTAAAGCCTCCTGTTAGACCATCATCTACACGGCATAGCCATGAATTTTCCAATGCGCAGCTCTTTGCAAAAGAGATATTGGCAAGGAAAAGCTGTCTTGTACCTTTGCATTTTTCTCCCAAACGAAGGACACTAGAATTAAAATTTTAAAGCCTCCTGTTAGGCCATCATCTACACGATATAGCCCTGAATTTTCCAATGCGCAGCTCTTTGCAAAAGAGAGATATTGGCAAGGAAAAGCTGTCTTGTACCTTTGCATTTTTCTCCCAAACGAAGGTCATTAGAATGAAAATTTTAAAGCCTCCTGTTAAGCCATCATCTACACGACATAGCCCTGAATTTTCCAATGCGCAGCTCTTTGCAAAAGAGAGATATTGGCAAGGAAAAGCTGTCTTGTACCTTTGCATTTTTCTCCCAAACGAAGGTCACTAGAAAGAAAATTTTAAAGCCTCCTGTTAGGCCATCATCTACACGACATAGCCCTGAATTTTCCAAAGCGTAGCTCTTTGCAAAAGAGAGATATTGGCAAGGAAAAGCTGTCTTGTACCTTTGCATTTTTCTCCCAAACGAAGGACACTAGAAAGAAAATTTTAAAGCCTCCTGTTAGGCCATCATCTACACGACATAGCCCTGAATTTTCCAATGCGCAGCTCTTTGCAAAAGAGAGATATTGGCAAGGAAAAGCTGTCTTGTACCTTTGCATTTTTCTCCCAAACGAAGGTCACTAGAAAGAAAATTTTAAAGCCTCCTGTTAGGCCATCATCTACACGACATAGCCCTGAATTTTCCAATGCGTAGCTCTTTGCAAAAGAGAGATATTGGCAAGGAAAAGCTGTCTTGTACCTTTGCATTTTTCTCCCAAACGAAGGACACTAGAAAGAAAATGTTAAAGCCTCCTGTTAGGCCATCATCTACACGACATAGCCCTGAATTTTCCAATGCGCAGCTCTTTGCAAAAGAGAGATATTGGCAAGGTAAAGCTGTCTTGTACAGATATAGCCACCTTTATCTTGAGTGGCCGCGGCGGTTGGCCCGTTCGACCATACGCAGCGTACTGTGGCGTAGCGAGGCGCGCCTAGCCACAGAGAGGCTATCTAATCGCACGGAGACAGACATTTGACGTTTGGCGTTACCTTTACGTGTAATACCTGCGATCAGCCACCAGATGTCGCTTTTTACAATCACCACTGCGCATGCGTGTGGTCTCCCGTAAAATACAATACTGACATACATAATAAGGACTACTTTACTAAGGCGTCTCATTACGCTGCATACAGCAAATACTGTACTCATTACGCTGCATTATTTAATACAGTACTGTACAGTATATACAGTACGACACCGACGCAAATACAGTAGTACAGCATACAGTATATGATCCATCTACAATACTTTATGAATACTGTATGTGAGCGTCCGAGTCCCGCAGACAAAACACTACTGTAAAACCAGTAGTGTACACTGTCGCAAATGGATGTGTGTTACAAGTTCACTATTGCCTCTCAAGATTAGGAATTTTCTACAGTATGTTATCGTCTTAATCCCGTAGCCATTACAGCATAATCAAAACCAACGGATTTATACATTTGTCTGCGGCGAAGTGGTGAAGTGTTTCGCTTCCTATACTCAGAGTCCAGGGTTCGATTCCTTAAGTACTAATGCATGTTACTGTAGTTTTTTTCAGACACTTTATTATTTTTTTTATTCACCCCCACCTCGTGGCAGGCAGCAGTTGGGTATGGAATGAGAAATGGCATAAGCTGTGCAGGCTACGGGGCGATGCTGAAGGAGCGTCACAATCCCCTAGCCAAAATACACAGAGATACTGTAAGCGTATACTGTAAGATACTGTAAGCGTGAGATACTGTATTGAGCTAGGGGATTGTGACGCTCCTTCAGCATTGCCCCCTGAACTGTGAAATGTACAGTACAGTATGCCATATTGTATCTCACTCCATATCCGAGCGCTGCCACGTGCTGGGAGTTCACGGTCGGCGGCCATTTTTTCAGGTTGCTAAGCGATCCAGCTCGGTATACCGTAATGTGCATAGACCTCGCTTATCCCAATGTACAGTAATTGAGCTAGGGGATTGTGACGCTCCTTCAGCATTGCCCCCTGGAGTGTGAAATGTATGCCATACTGTATCTCACTCCATATTTGAGCGCTGCCACGTGCTGGGAGTTCACGGTCGGCGGCCATGTTGTCAGGTTGCTAAGCGATCCAGCTCGGTATACCGTAATGTGCATAGACCTCGCTTATCCCAATGTAATTGAGCTAGGGGATTGTGACGCTCCTTCAGCATCGCCCCGTAGCCTGCACAGCTTATGCCATTTCTCATTCCATACCCAACTGCTGCCTGCCACGAGGTGGGGGTTCAGGAGGTGGGGGTTCATGGGTAGTGGTCATTTTGACAGTGTGCTATGCGATTGAGTCATTGCACCACACCACCAAGCGGTTCAAGTCAGCGGCCTGGACGACCGAGGCCTGGAGGACCGCAGAGGAGGCCTGGAGGACCGCAGCGGACTGGACGAAGTCAGCGGCATGGACGACCACAGAGGCCCTAGGCTACGGAGCAAGTAATACAGTAGTCCAGATTGTACAGACTATGGGGCAATGCTGAAGGAGCGTCACAATCCCCTAGCTAAAATACACAGTATGCATATTATGGTACAGTACACCGGACTCGATGACATACTGTAGCACACTGGCAAAATGGCCGCCGCCCCTGAACCCTTGTGCAAGTTATGGGGCAATGCTGAAGGAGCGTCACAATCCCCTAGCCAAAATACACAGGGGAGGGATAAGCTACTGTAGGATTGCATACAGTATTACGGTACACCGGACTCAATCGCATAGCACACTGTCAAAACGACCGCTTTGTGCAGGGTACGGGGCAATGCTGAAGGAGCGTCACAATCCCCTAGCTACAATACACAGGGGTGATAGAGATAATCGAGTGGCTGGAGGGGGGTCCCCTTGATTTAAGGGGCCCCCACTCCTCCAGGGTACTCCGGCCAGGTGTGACTACTGTAGTTGGGTATTTAATTCCATGGCCGCAGGGACCGGTATAAAAGTCTCCCCCGGCTGTGCATTATCTGTCCAGCTAGTGGAGCCCAGTGCTGATTCAAAAAATATGGGGAACCCCTACGCTTTTTTTGTCCCCCTTATTTTTTGCACCAGGACCAGGCGCAGAGCCCGGTGCTGGTTCTAAAAAGATGGGGGATCCCGTGTCCATTTTTTCCGTATTCCTGCCGGAATTCGACTGCAATTGCATATACAGTACTGTACCCCTTAATGTCACTGCTTACAGTATACAGTATTTAGACATGAGCTTGTGTACAGTATCTGTCATGAGGTGCTTTTTTCACTGACACTATAACTTTTTTCTATTGTGATATACTGTACAGAGGCGGCAAACTAGCGAAACGGGAATAATCAGCTTCTGCAGAATAAAATGAGATGCTACAGTACATGCCTATATTCTGTGAGTGACTGCGGCTCTATGAAATTAAATCAGAAAATTTAAATATGAAATGCATTACTAATGTGTGGCATTACTGTACTGTATGTGTACTGTATAAGGTGTACTACAATATTTTCTGGTGTAACATAAGGAAAGGGCACTACTGCATGGTCTAATGCAGTGGTTCTCAAACTTGGTCCTCAGGACCCCACACAGTGCATGTTTTGCAGGTAAACCAGCAAGTGCACAGATGTATTCATTACTAACTGACACATTTTAGAAGGTCCATACAGTAGGTGGAGCTAATTTTTTCACTTGTGATTCTGTGAGACCTGCAAAACCTGCACTGTGTGGGGTCCTGAGGACTGAGTTTGAGAACCTGTGGTCTAATGTAAATAAAGATGAATGTGGTGGGGTGTAATGTGAATAAGGGGCATTACTGTTAGGAGTAATGTGGTACTATGATATGATGTCATGAGAATAAGAGACACCACTGCATGATATAATGTGAATAAAGTTGCAGTACTGTGTTGTGTCATTTCATCTTCGGGTATTATTGTGTTACCATGCCCCTTCCCAGCAAGAACATACTGTACACTGTTTTGGGCTGGCACTAAATGTGCACATTGTTCTTATTTAGATTATAGGGGGTAGGAGCGCCAAAATGGGTGATGGTGCTGGGAAAGGGGTGCAGGGTTAGAGGCGGAACTACGTAGCATCTGTGCAAGAGGGCATCAGCCAAAATCTAGCCTAGGGCATCATGTTGGTCAGGTTTGGCTCTGATAATACTGTATACTGTACTCTTACTGTACTTTGCATTCAATACAGATACTGTTTGCACACAGGTTTTACATGAATCATTGGCAATGCTGCAGGAGTGTCTCATTAGGCAATCTAAAATATACCACGACTATGGGTGGGGATACAGTAGGGAAGTTCTGTCACCATAAGCTGTCTGCTGTGTATAGCATATTTCCATCTGAGATGCATTTGTGTGTTTGTAATAAGAAAAAAACATTTTACTGTACATTTAGTGGATACAGTATTTCTCCCCCATAATGACGTATCATACTGTACAGGTACCCTCATGTACTGTACTGTACCATACTGTAAAATTGAATATTTATTGGAAAAACATCAATATTAATGTAAAAATAAAGTATTACAACATCCGATTCCATGTACTGCACTGATCAAAATGTACAGTACTCTTATTCAGGACTTATAAAACTGAAAATAACTGTTCATACAGTACACATCAATAACATTACTACTGTATAATATTCTACATTAGTTTATGCAATAATCAGACAAAGGCAATTTTATCATTTTTTTTAATAATGCACCAATTTAAAATTTTAAACAGAAAATACAGAACTACATATTTGTGGCTTGACCATTTCTTTCAACTACAACAGGTAATACTTTATACAGGTGATTTATATAATTATTACAATGTTCAGGTGTGAGTACTTCTAGCCAAAATTTCTTTATCCCATCCACCAGTTGCTGTTTTGTTGTTGGCTTTGCAACACTCCTAACGTACCTCTTCAATTGAGCCCACACTAATTCGATTGGGTTCATGTCTGGTGATCTAATTAAAAAAAAAAAAAAGCGTATAGAAAAAATTAATTACATTACAGTAAATAGAGAAAATTAAACATACAATATTGTACTGTTTATTAAACAAAAATTTTTTTTACAGTACTAGAGTGCTATCCAAAATTTTACTTGTACACTGTTGAAAGAATACTCACTCTGGTGGTGTGCGTTCCCAATTCATACCTTTCTCTTCCATAAATTTGGCTGAGGCGGAGTGTTTAGGATCATTGTCTTGGAATATCCTATGGTGAGTTGGGTAATATTTATTCACAAATGGCACCATACATTTCTCTACTATTGTTTCTTGGAAATATTTCTTATCCATGATTCCTACAGAAATCAAAAAATGTTGTTCATTAATAAGCAACTCCTTTTATTGTGCAGTTACACGTACTCTACAGTACAACATGTATTTTTACAGAACACAGGCACAGAATAAAGTATAGTACTGTACTGTACCTTCGAAAAATAATAGGGGACCAGCTCCTAATCGTGATATGCCTCCCCATACATGGATTTTCAATGGATGCTTTGGGCGTGGTTTTAAAGAGATATGGTTACGTTTCCTGAATGACATTCTGGAGAACCGCTCAAGGGCAACAGACGATTCATCTGTGAAAATGACATCATCAAATGTTTCACCACTCTCAATCCATCGCCGTGCCTGTTCCACTCTCTTTTCTTTATTCACATCTCTTATCATTGGAGATATCCTGTGAAGAGCCAAAAATAATGAAATCAGATACAGTTATGAAATTACAGATTTACAGATTACTGTATATACAGTAGACTGTATGTGCAGTATACTGTATTATATACCTACTGTATACATTAAACTGTACATACAGTACATTAAGTTACATACAGAGTAATATATATATATACATACTGTACTGTACATACACACAAACACACACACACAGTATACAGTATGTAATCATCACAATAAGCCGGCAATGCTTCATTGCTGTCTCTGAGTGCCTATACAGTAGGTATCTCTTTTGGGATAGAATACTGTATATACAGTATATACACACACACATACTGTATATAGTATAAAGTACACACTCTGTATAATGATTTATGGCATTATTATATCACGTATCAAGGGATTATTAACAGTGCATTTACTGTATGGTTTATACTGCTTTCAGTATTTTACCTTGTTGCGCCAAAGGTCCATCCCATTTTCCGTCGCATCCTTCTGATGCTGGTGGCCGATATGTCCAGGTCATACTTGGAATGGAGAATTCGTTTTATTTGCAGAGCAGTACGCTCATCATCCTCACGAGTTAGTTCCTCCACAATTTGTTGCACTCTCCTACAGTACAATACAGTATGAAAAATATGAATTCATGAACAGCACAATCACAGTTACAATTGATGAAGTTTTTATTTTATTTCAAAAAAATTGTTTATGGTATAAAGCAAGTCATTTAAACATTACAGTAGTGTACAGTACGTACCATGTGCATTTTGTAGGAAATACAAATCTGGGCGTTGTTCTCTCGAATGCATGATAGCGCACCGTTTCTAAAGTGACTATAATGCCACTTTCCTTGAGCCATGCATGGATCTCTTTGATGGTTTTATTTTCTTTTTTCATGTTGGCGATTATCTTGCTCATCGTTTTGTTGATAGTTACTGGCATGTTGTCCAAATATAATTCCTGTATGGAGAGAAAACATTTGTGAATACTGTAGTCTAAAATTTACACATCTGAAAATGCATAAGAGTTTTATGATAGAAGTTAATACTGTACATGTTTACTATCCAGTACCTGATGTTCAAATTTAAGTATTGTATACTGTACAGTACTGAAAATACAACTTCAGTGTTATGGACTGCAATTAGTTTCCTGTATGAAACAGATACAGTACAGTAAATAACCCTCCTTGGAAGTGCATGGGCCCTGTGAGACTTACAGTAGTGTACAGCATAAGGGTCGACTGACATGATGTACAAGCATTACATACAGTACATGTCAGTACTGTATGTAAATTCTTCAATTATTGCCTAACAACAATGCTGCTTACTGTATATTAAATACTGTAGGCCTAGAAATGTGCATCTCAATATAGTAGTTAAAAACACAGGGGCCTATGTGGATAAGCGAGTTCTATGCACACTAAAAATGGCCACCGACCGTGAACCCCCAGCACGTGGCAGCGCTCGGATATGTAGTGAGATACAGTATGGCATACATTTCACACTCCAGGGGGCAATGCTGAAGGAGCGTCACAATCCCCTAGCTCAATTACATTGGGATAAGCGAGGTCTATGCACATTACGGTATACCGAGCTGGATCGCTTAGCAACCTGACAAAATGGCCGCCGACCGTGAACTCCCAGCACGTGGCAGCGCTCAAATATGGAGTGAGATACAGTATGGCATACATTTCACACTCCAGGGGGCAATGCTGAAGGAGCGTCACAATCCCCTAGCTCAATTACTGTACATTGGGATAAGCGAGGTCTATGCACATTACGGTATACCGAGCTGGATCGCTTAGCAACCTGACAAAATGGCCGCCGACCGTGAACTCCCAGCACGTGGCAGCGCTCGGATATGGAGTGAGATACAGTATGGCATACATTTCACACTCCAGGGGGCAATGCTGAAGGAGCGTCACAATCCCCTAGCTCAATTACTGTACATTGGGATAAGCGAGGTCTATGCACATTACGGTATACCGAGCTGGATCGCTTAGCAACCTGACAAAATGGCCGCCGACCGTGAACTCCCAGCACGTGGCAGCGCTCAAATATGGAGTGAGAGATGGTATACATTTTAAAATACACCGGGATAAGTTGTACAGGCCATGGAGCAATGTACAGGGACATTCATCATTTACGTATATAAATAATTGTAAACCGTAAATGAAAGAATTACCGGTCAAATACTGTATGACGAAACTGTGTCAATGAGCTGGAACAGTATGGCCTGTGAAGAAGTTTTCGAAGGCAGAAACGGAGAGCAAATTATCAGGAGATTTCTGAAAGGTCGGAGAAGATCCACACAGCAAGTCTGCTTACGAGGAAACAGCTTTGCAAAGTGGGTAGCGGGGCGGTGACTCCCAGCACGTGGCAGCGCTCGGATATGTAGTGAGAGATGGTATACATTTTAAAATACAGTACACCGGGATAAGTTGTACAGGCCATGGAGCAATGCACAGGGACATTCATCATTTACGTACAGTATATAAATAATTGTAAACCGTAAATGAAAGAATTACCGGTCAAATACTGTATGACGAAACTGTGTCAATGAGCTGGAACAGTATGGCCTGTGAAGAAGTTTTCGAAGGCAGAAACGGAGAGCAAATTATCAGGAGATTTCTGAAAGGTCGGAGAAGATCCACACAGCAAGTCTGCTTACGAGGAAACAGCTTTGCAAAGTGGGTAGCGGGGCGGTGACTGAGACGCTCTTTTATTCACATTCACACAAAAGGAATTCTTACCGCTGTGATTGGTGCCAATATAGGCGCATTCATCCTTACACCAATCACAGAGCATACTGTACAGGTACTTTTGAATGTGAATAAAAGAGCGTCTCAGTCACCGGCCGCTACCCACTTTGCAAATCTGTTTCCTCGTAGGCAGACTTGCTGTGTGGATCTTCTCCGACCTTTCAGAAATCTCCTGATAATTTGCTCTCCGTTTCTGCCTTCGAAAACTTCTTCACAGGCCATACTGTTCCAGCTCATTGACACAGTTTCGTCATACAGTATTTGACCGGTAATTCTTTCATTTACGGTTTACAATTATTTATATACGTAAATGATGAATGTCCCTGTACATTGCTCCATGGCCTGTACAACTTATCCCGGTGTATTTTAAAATGTATACCATCTCTCACTCCATATTTGAGCGCTGCCACGTGCTGGGAGTTCACGGTCGGCGGCCATTTTGTCAGGTTGCTAAGCGATCCAGCTCGGTATACCGTAATGTGCATAGACCTCGCTTATCCCAATGTACAGTAATTGAGCTACGGGATTGTGACGCTCCTTCAGCATTGCCCCCTGGAGTGTGAAATGTATGCCATACTGTATCTCACTACATATCCGAGCGCTGCCACGTGCTGGGAGTTCACGGTCGGCGGCCATTTTGTCAGGTTGCTAAGCGATCCAGCTCGGTATACCGTAATGTGCATAGACCTCGCTTATCCCAATGTACAGTAATTGAGCTAGGGGATTGTGACGCTCCTTCAGCATTGCCCCCTGGAGTGTGAAATGTATGCCATACTGTATCTCACTACATATCCGAGCGCTGCCACGTGCTGGGAGTTCACGGTCGGCGGCCATGTTGTCAGGTTGCTAAGCGATCCAGCTCGGTATACCGTAATGTGCATAGACCTCGCTTATCCCAATGTAATTGAGCTAGGGGATTGTGACGCTCCTTCAGCATTGCCCCCTGAACTGTGAAATGTATGCCATATTGTATCTCACTACATATCCGAGCGCTGCCACGTGCTGGGAGTTCACGGTCGGCGGCCATGTTGTCAGGTTGCTAAGCGATCCAGCTCGGTATACCGTAATGTGCATAGACCTCGCTTATCCCAATGTACAGTAATTGAGCTACGGGATTGTGACGCTCCTTCAGCATTGCCCCCTGGAGTGTGAAATGTATGCCATACTGTATCTCACTACATATCCGAGCGCTGCCACGTGCTGGGAGTTTACGGTCGGCGGCCATTTTGTCAGGTTGCTAAGCGATCCAGCTCGGTATACCGTAATGTGCATAGACCTCGCTTATCCCAATGTACAGTAATTGAGCTAGGGGATTGTGACGCTCCTTCAGCATTGCCCCCTGGAGTGTGAAATGTATGCCATACTGTATCTCACTACATATCCGAGCGCTGCCACGTGCTGGGAGTTCACGGTCGGCGGCCATGTTGTCAGGTTGCTAAGCGATCCAGCTCGGTATACCGTAATGTGCATAGACCTCGCTTATCCCAATGTAATTGAGCTAGGGGATTGTGACGCTCCTTCAGCATTGCCCCCTGGAGTGTGAAATGTATGCCATACTGTATCTCACTACATATCCGAGCGCTGCCACGTGCTGGGAGTTCACGGTCGGCGGCCATTTTGTCAGGTTGCTAAGCGATCCAGCTCGGTATACCGTAATGTGCATAGACCTCGCTTATCCCAATGTAATTGAGCTAGGGGATTGTGACGCTCCTTCAGCATTGCCCCCTGAACTGTGAAATGTATGCCATATTGTATCTCACTACATATCCGAGCGCTGCCACGTGCTGGGAGTTCACGGTCGGCGGCCATGTTGTCAGGTTGCTAAGCGATCCAGCTCGGTATACCGTAATGTGCATAGACCTCGCTTATCCCAATGTACAGTAATTGAGCTACGGGATTGTGACGCTCCTTCAGCATTGCCCCCTGGAGTGTGAAATGTATGCCATACTGTATCTCACTACATATCCGAGCGCTGCCACGTGCTGGGAGTTTACGGTCGGCGGCCATTTTGTCAGGTTGCTAAGCGATCCAGCTCGGTATACCGTAATGTGCATAGACCTCGCTTATCCCAATGTACAGTAATTGAGCTAGGGGATTGTGACGCTCCTTCAGCATTGCCCCCTGGAGTGTGAAATGTATGCCATACTGTATCTCACTACATATCCGAGCGCTGCCACGTGCTGGGAGTTCACGGTCGGCGGCCATGTTGTCAGGTTGCTAAGCGATCCAGCTCGGTATACCGTAATGTGCATAGACCTCGCTTATCCCAATGTAATTGAGCTAGGGGATTGTGACGCTCCTTCAGCATTGCCCCCTGGAGTGTGAAATGTATGCCATACTGTATCTCACTACATATCCGAGCGCTGCCACGTGCTGGGAGTTCACGGTCGGCGGCCATTTTGTCAGGTTGCTAAGCGATCCAGCTCGGTATACCGTAATGTGCATAGACCTCGCTTATCCCAATGTACAGTAATTGAGCTAGGGGATTGTGACGCTCCTTCAGCATTGCCCCCTGAACTGTGAAATGTATGCCATATTGTATCTCACTACATATCCGAGCGCTGCCACGTGCTGGGAGTTCACGGTCGGCGGCCATGTTGTCAGGTTGCTAAGCGATCCAGCTCGGTATACCGTAATGTGCATAGACCTCGCTTATCCCAATGTAATTGAGCTAGGGGATTGTGACGCTCCTTCAGCATTGCCCCCTGAACTGTGAAATGTATGCCATACTGTATCTCACTACATATCCGAGCGCTGCCACGTGCTGGGGGTTCACGGTCGGTGGCCATTTTTAGTGTGCATAGAACTCGCTTATCCACATAGGCCCCTGTGTTTTTAACTACTATATTGAGATGCACATTTCTAGGCCTACAGTATTTAATATACAGTAAGCAGCATTGTTGTTAGGCTTTACGCTACCCACTTTGCAAATCTGTTTCCTCGTAGGCAGACTTGCTGTGTGGATCTTCTCCGACCTTTCAGAAATCTCCTGATAATTTGCTCTCCGTTTCTGCCTTCGAAAACTTCTTGACAGGCCATACTGTTCCAGCTCATTGACACAGTTTCGTCATACAGTATTTGACCGGTAATTCTTTCATTTACGGTTTACAATTATTTATATACTGTACGTAAATGATGAATGTCCCTGTGCATTGCTCCATGGCCTGTACAACTTATCCCGGTGTACTGTATTTTAAAATGTATACCATCTCTCACTACATATCCGAGCGCTGCCACGTGCTGGGAGTTCACGGTCGGTGGCCATTTTTAGTGTGCATAGAACTCGCTTATCCACATAGGCCCCTGTGTTTTTAACTACTATATTGAGATGCACATTTCTAGGCCTACAGTATTTAATATACAGTAAGCAGCATTGTTGTTAGGCAATAATTGAAGAATTTACATACAGTACTGACATGTACTGTATGTAATGCTTGTACATCATGTCAGTCGACCCTTATGCTGTACACTACTGTAAGTCTCACAGGGCCCATGCACTTCCAAGGAGGGTTATTTACTGTACTGTATCTGTTTCATACAGGAAACTAATTGCAGTCCATAACACTAATATTAAGCCCACTCCATTATCCACTCCTCCCCTGTGTATTAAACACCCCCTACCACCCTGGAAGTCATGTACCAGGGCCCCTTCATTCAGCACAATGCCCCCTTCTACAGTTTAGTGTTCTCCTTCCTGCCCCATCTGTGCAGTAAAGGAATAATTAGCAGAAATTATTTCTCCAGGTCCTACTGTACATACTGAGCGAAAGATAGAACCCCCCCTATCCCCCGCGGAGCATCAAAGCTGCCGCTGATAGCTCCCCCCACCCCTTCCGCTGGTGAGTGGGTAGGGGCCCCAGTGCATTGCTGTGTCCAGGGGCCCACACTGCTGTTAAGATGGCTCTAGTAATTGAGCTAGGGGATTGTGACGCTCCTTCAGCATTGCCCCTGGACTGTACCATACTGTATCTCACTCCATATCCAAGCGCTGCCACGTGCTGGGAGTTCACGGTCGGTGGCCATTTTGTCAGGTTGCTAAGCGATCCAGCTCGGTATAACGTAATGTACATAGACCTTGCTTATCCCGGTGTACTACAGGTATGTGCAGTAGTACTGAATGATTGCTATCACTTGTGGTGAAACACCTATCTTATCAAATACAGTAACTACTGTACAGTATAGTTGTTCGCACAGGTGATGGTAATCATACTGTATATTTAAACTGAAGTCCGTAACAGAGCATTCTGTCCCTCCTGCAGAGGTTCTTGTTGGGAGGCACAGGGAAAAAAGGCAAATACTGTACAGTACTGTATTTGCACTTTACTGTTGTGCACTTTATTTGAAAATGTACAGTTGTTTGCTATTTTTAGCATGCTGTGCTTTACATGTTTTCTTATTGTGGTTTTTATATTTTTAGACAAAAGACAAAGAATGCAGACTACCAGATTTTACGGGAGTGCCAAAACCCACCCATCAGTGGCACAGAAACTTGCTGCATTAGTCCCACAAAAGAAGAAGAAAACTGCCAAGGCGGCTCAGAAAGAAAATGTGGTGAAACCACGAAAAAATGCCAAGGCAAAGAATAATACGTTGGAGATGATATGTGGTGTGGCAAATGATGTAATTGTTCCATCTCCTGCAGATCACAGTGTTCAGCCAATGAATCTGGAAATACCGGTGCTAGAGGACGTGACAAACACGCTGCATCAGGAAGCTTCTTTTTTGGACCATGTAGCCACCCCTGGACAAGAAGACATGACACATTCACCACGAAGAAGGTTGCATTTCACAGATGTGAACACCAAAGTGCAGGACTGCCAGTGTACCTGTCCTGTTTTACTAAAGGAGCTACTCAGTAAGGTGACCAATATGGAGTCAGAAGTTGGTGGACAGGTCAATCAGCTGCAGACCGATGTGGCTGGCCTTAAAGAAGGCATAAAGGAACAGATGGTAGAAGCCATGAAGAAAGTCATTGAACAAACGAGGGAAGAATGGCAAGTTGGAGTTTGCCGCACCATCATTGCAACACACCACCAAGCGGTTCAAGTCAGCGGCCTGGACGACCGAGGCCTGGAGGACCGCAGAGGAGGCCTGGACGACCGCAGAGGAGGCCTGGACGACGTCAGCGGCATGGAGGACCGCAGAGGAGGCCTGGAGGACCACAGAGGAGGCCTGGAGGACCGCAGAGGAGGCCTGGAGGACCGCAGAGGAGGCCTGGAGGACCGCAGAGGAGGCCTGGAGGACCGCAGAGGCCTGGACCACAGCAGCGGACTGGACGAAGTCAGCGACTTGGACGACCGCAGAGGAGGCCTGGAGGACCGCAGAAGAGACCTGGAGGACCGCAGAAGAGACCAGGAGGACCGCAGAAGAGACCTGGAGGACCGCAGAGGAGGCCTGGAGGACCGCAGAGGAGGTCTGGAGGACCGCAGAGGGCTGGACGACCGCAGAGGAGGCCTGGACGACGTCAGCGGCATGGAGGACCGCAGAGGAGGCCTGGAGGACCGCAGAGGAGGCCTGGAGGACCGCAGAGGCCTGGACCACAGCAGCGGACTGGACGAAGTCAGCGACTTGGACGACCGCAGAGGAGGCCTGGAGGACCGCAGAAGAGACCTGGAGGACCGCAGAAGAGACCTGGAGGACCGCAGAAGAGACCAGGAGGACCGCAGAAGAGACCTGGAGGACCGCAGAGGAGGCCTGGAGGACCGCAGAGGAGGCCTGGAGGACCGCAGAGGAGGCCTGGAGGACCGCAGAGGAGGCCTGGAGGACCGCAGAGGCCTGGACCACAGCAGCGGACTGGACGAAGTCAGCGACTTGGGCGAACGCAGAGGAGGCCTGGGCGAACGCAGAGGAGGCCTGGAGGACCGCAGAGGAGGCCTGGAGGACCGCAGAGGAGGCCTGGAGGACCGCAGAGGAGGCCTGGAGGACCGCAGAGGAGGCCTGGAGGACCGCAGAGGAGGCCTGGAGGACCGCAGAGGCCTGGACCACAGCAGCGGACTGGACGAAGTCAGCGACTTGGGCGAACGCAGAGGAGGCCTGGGCGAACGCAGAGGAGGCCTGGAGGACCGCAGAGGAGGCCTGGAGGACCGCAGAGGAGGCCTGGAGGACCGCAGAGGAGGCCTGGAGGACCGCAGAGGAGGCCTGGAGGACCGCAGAGGAGGCCTGGAGGACCGCAGAGGCCTGGACCACAGCAGCGGACTGGACGAAGTCAGCGACTTGGGCGAACGCAGAGGAGGCCTGGAGGACCGCAGAAGAGACCTGGAGGACCGCAGAAGAGACCTGGAGGACCGCAGAGGAGGCCTGGAGGACCGCAGAGGAGGCCTGGAGGACCGCAGAGGGCTGGACGACCGCAGAGGCCTGGATTCAAGTGTGCTGTTGCCAGGAACACCAATGATGACCAGCACACCTGCTCACAGGCCACTTCGCAATACATTCGGAGGCTCTCTGAACAATATTGCCCTGGCTGTCATCTCAACTTCCCTGGACGACCATCTGTACAGAGCTTCAAATGGACATATTCAGAAATATGCATATTCTCTGTTCCAGCACCATGTACGGTACGACAAATACTTGACGTGGGCCAATCGTGTGAACTTTGATGGTTCCAAGGGCAAACTTCCGCTGCCCAAAAATCTGGTACATGACATCATGGCTAGGTGTGAACGCCGCGTGAGGATTGGTGATCCAGAAAAGAGGAAGATAAGGGATACCATAAACTCTGTGCTGAGAACGAAGAGGAAAATGACTTGGAAGCTCGACTATGATGAAACCAGATCATTACCTAACTCCTAGCTTCTGCACATCAGCTTCACACAGCTGAAGTTAAAAAATTGTGTCAATGTACCTGTATTACCTGTACATTTTCTGGGGCTGCATGCACTGTGCTGAATCCACTTGGAGCAGCTCGGTTACTCAAAGGGGAGTGCATGAACTTGGCTCACCACATTCCTGGTAATGTAAGGGCCTGTTACAAGTTGCCCCTTTTATTCCTGTTGATTTTTTCGGCGCTGCTGTATCTATCCAGTAGCAGCCGAGTCCATTGTGCTGTGTCCATCTGGGGCCTTGGGCTGCGTTTCCATCCAGGGGCTGCTGTTGTCAGTTCTCTATTCTGGTGTCCGTATGCGACAGTGTTAAAAAGCAAAAGACAAAAACGAAAAATAATTCCAAAAAGCAAAACCTAAAAATAAAGTACAAAAACCATTACCCCGCACCACCACCACAAAAAAATAAATTATAAAAATGTTAAAGTTGATATTGTTACTGTATTTGTGCTGTTACCTTTTGATTAAAGTACCGTACAGTATGTGTGATGTTGGCTTTATTACAATACAGTACAGTATGTGTGATGTTACATGTTCCAAATGACTTTGTCCGTAAATAAAGTGTTTCTTAAAATAAACATGACGTGGTTTCCAATGTTTGTATTCCCAACTTCCTGTACTGTATAAATTAGTACTACTGTATGATGGGAATTCAATTAAGAGTGGTATACTGTATGTAAAACAACTTGGTTAGGCATCTTGCATTTCATATTTTAATAAAAACCACAGGAAACTTCTATTTTTAAAAGTTTATTGAAGAAAAAAAAGGTGTTTTTTTTTTTAAATAAAGTTTGAAAGTTAATTAAAACAAAAAAGTAGTTTGTTCTTCGTTACATTCTTTTCTTGTGTATATAGATATCTGTGGGGAAAAAAAAAAAAAAAGTATTAAAGTAAAGACACTCATGTTCATTTGTTTTCCAAGAAAATTTGTGGAACCACACAGCCCAGCAATAAGTCATGCTGGGCTGTGTGGTTCCACAAAAGGCATGCGGTACAAAGTGAAATAGTGGTGTCAGTGGTCAGCACTTTGACACGCTAACAATTGTGGAACCACACAGCAATGGCTGACACACATAAAATGGCTGACACACACAAAATGCCTGACACACACAAAATGCCTGACACACACAAAATGCCTGACACACACATGCTGGAGTGAAAACACATGTTTGCCAAACAGTCGACAGCACATGTCGGCAAGATGGCCGACCAAACTTGCTCCAAATCACCCCAAACTGGCCAGAAAGCACCCCAGCACACTCAGGAGGTACTGTACACCACAGCTAAATTAGGAGAGAATTTCATTACAAACAGCCAGATCTTGCAGATTATCTGCCAGATAATTGTATGGTGTACAGTATGCCTATCTTATACAGTAGAAAAAGATACTATACAATGGAGTACAAGAACAAAAATTTTTATTAAATAAAATTAAATAAAACTTAATAAAATATTAAAATAGTGGTCCACTAGGAGGTGGACCACCACCCGCTGGAGCTGGATGGCACGCTGCAACTGTTCTGTGGGAAAAAAAGGACAGTATTACAAAACAAATACTGAATACTTTACAGTGTAGTAATGGCAATACAGTACTGTACTTTACTCTATATTAGACAATATTGTTATTTACAATGTACAGTACTGTATTGTCAGTACAGTAAATCAAACACTACTGTATGCTGTCGAGGTAATTTAAACATTGCTTTAGTTTACCTCTTGTATAAGTGGGCTGCTGCCTGCCCGCTTCTGGGCCAGCCCACCTATCTTGCCCCTGTCTGGGGCCCCCATAAATAATTGGCACTATATTGGAGAAAAAAAAACATTTAGTCACATTCAAATAGTAAACAATTATTACTGTATACTGTAGGTACAGTATTATACTGTATTGCTGGTATTCAAAATATAAAGTACTGTACAAGAGTTTAGCTTCAATAGGTCATAAACAAATTGTCAAAGGAATTAAACACCACAGTACAAATACTGTAGACATTTACTGTATGTATTAGCAGTCATGACATTTCATGACCGCTTCAGAAAAAAGAGGGTTACAGTACTGTAGGTGGTGTTGTAGGGAGTACTATCCATAATAGTGGACTGTACTCAGAGCCAGCCATAAATAATATGATTCCCTAGTCAAGTTTTTGGATGCTGCCCCCTTGCACAGATGCTATTTCCGCCTCTGAGCCTGTACCCCTTTCCCAGCACCATCACCCCTCAACCATAGCAGTCGTCATTTTGGTGCTCCTCCAACTTACTGTACTGTATGTTTAAAATAGCAACAGTGTGCACATTCGGTGTGCATCCCAAAACGGTGCATGTTCTTGCTGGGAAGGGGCAAGGCCACACAGTAATTCCCCAATCTGAAATGACGCCACACAGTACTGCAACTTTATTCACAACATATCATGCAATAGTGTCTCTTTTTCTCGTTACATCATATGATAGTACCACATTACTCCTCAAAGTATTCCCACTTATTCACATTGCATCACATCATATTGCTCTTTGTTCACATTAGACCACACAGTAGTGCCCTTGCTACAGTATATGTTACACAACAAAGTACTGTATACACATAATGCTGCACATTAGTAATGCATTTTGTATGCACAGAATATACTGTAGGCATGCTGCATATCATATTAATCAGCAGAAGCTGCTTGTGCCCCTGGGCATTTGGCAAGTATGCCTATGCCTAGGGCAGGCTCAGACTGGAGATCAGTACGTAATCCCGCTGGACGGGATCCCGGCAGTCAAAATACAGACGCCGGAATCCCGACCACACAATCCCGACAGGGGCGGCGAGCGGAAAGCAGCCCCTTGCATGCTTGCTTCGCTCGCCACGCGGTGGGCACGGTGCCTCGCTACGCTCTACACACTATTATATCAGTAGTCAGGAAACGCAGCATGCATTTGTGGAGTGAAGAGGGTGAAAAAGGAGAGAAAGTACAGTTTGTACTGTAAGGTTATGTCAGAGGGTGTGAAGATGATCAGCTCAGTGTTATACATGTTACAGTAAGTTAGAATACAGTACAGTGCATTATGTATTTCTATTTTATTACCAGGTGTCTCCTCCACTGGTTGGCGACGGACTGTAAAAAGATAATACAGTACAGTTAGTCATATCAGTTTGACTTAAAATAATGTTGGAGAAAAAAAAATACTGTAATTACAGTACCAACTATTGCTACTGTACAGTATATTTACCAAAAATGTATTCTGGCTCGTCGTCTGTGGGTAAAAGAGAAGAATATTATAAGATACAGTATACAGTAAAAAGTATAGTAATAGTACACTAGTTTCCAGGCCCAGTGTCAGGTGGGTAAAAAAAGGTATGCTTGTGACAGGCATGGTGATTCCAAGGGACCCCACCGAGACCATCAGAAAATTTGTGAGTGACCCGTATGCCGGTGATTATGACTAGAATAAGGTACAGTAGCAACTCTTTTTTCTTTTGAATTATGTATACTGTACAGTACTGTATGTGCATATTGTACAGTACACTTAAAATATTTAGCAGTTACTGTAGTGGTAATTTTTGGGATGACAGTATTAGCATACTGTAAGCATCCAACTGAGGCCCCCAAACAGATGCCGCCACTAGGTACAGTACGTGCCTCTCGTGCCTAATGGGAAATTCATCACTGACAGTATCTAGAGAGATGAATGGAGAGACAGTGACAAGGGGTGAGAGAGAGAGAGAGAGAGAAATTGAGTAAGATGGGTGTTTTTTTTAGAACAGGATGTTGTCCATACAGTAGCAACCAATCAAATATTACCTACTGTACTGTATTATCGTCTGTAAGTGTAACTAGATACTGTAAATGTTAATGTGGGATGTGATCGGTTGCTACTGTATGGGCAATATCACCAGTTCAAACAAAAACAATTTTCATCCGATTTCTACGCATTTGCCAGAAAAATCTGATGAAAAGTGCTACTCTGATGGCATCAGATCAATGTCAGTAATAATTCTTACCACTAAATGCAGCAGCATCATCATCATCCTCCTCCTCCTCCGTGGCCTGTTCCAGTGTAGGGCCTGTGAAAAAAAACATTAATGTGAAAAAAAAAAAAGGTTAATTCCAGGAAATACACATACCCTCCAACATGGTACAAAATGCTCTGGTTCTGGACTTCCCTCTTAATTTATTATTGCCATCACCTGTGAAGAAACAGCTTTCTTATCATATAACTAGTTCAACACAGGTGATGGAAATCATAAATTAAGAGGGAAGTCTAGAAACAGAGCAGTGCGGCGGGTCATGTTGGAGGGTCTGCATACAGAAACATAGAATTTGATGACAAATACTGTAAGAACCACTTTGCCCATCTAATCTGCCTCTTTTTTTTAACCTTTTTTTTACATCAAACCTTATAACAATTTTCCCCAAACATCACATGATGCAAAGATAAATAAATAAAAAAATAAATAAAAAAAGAGGTGCAAGATGGAATTGTGATTGGGCCCTCCCAACCACCCTTATGTTATATAAACAGGGTCTGCCACACGACTGTGGCTGAAATGACTGGTTGGTTTGGGCCCCCACCAAAAAAAGAAGCAATCAATCTCTCCTTGCTCAAACTGGCTCTACAGAGGCACGATGTACCGGACTGGACTTACTTAATGGGTGCAGTGTGGTGAGGGACAGAGAGTCCTGGTCCTCCTCCTCCTCCTCCGCCACCGCCTGTGACAGTGTAGGGCCTGTGAAAGCAAAAAATCCATGAAATATACTTTTGTATTCTGTGTTGAATACAGTAAAGCAAAAATTCAGTCAGGAATTGGAGGAGGAGAGTAAATTTCGCACACAGAGACGAGAATGTCGAGGCCAGAATCAGGGGGTAGTGGAGGAGGGTTAGGATACCGTACCTCACCCTGTTGGGATTGCTGCAATCAGGATGCCACTGTCGGTCACCTGACCGCTAGAATCCTGACTGCTGGTCACGCAAACCCAACCCATTGGTTTAACACAATGTACAGTACAGTACAATACTGCAGTTTACTTACCAAGTTGGGGAGAGGGTTTTTCATCCTCACTGTCAATAATTACTGAGTTGAAAATAAAAAAATATTATAAACAAAATACAGTAGAGTACAGTTACTACAAAATTGCACAGTAGTACAGTGCTACAGGAGGCAGAGATATATTCATAATACAGTAGGAGCAGAATGACTGTCCAGTGGTAGGGGACATACAGTACTGTATTTAAAAGACCTGCTGTCTGGATCCCGACATTCAGAATGCAGAGTGTGGATTCAGAGTATGATTGGAGGGTTAGGCTAGTGGAGGGTGGGTCGGATGCACAATTTTGGGCACCATAATACAAAATGGATATCGTGGAACTACAAAAGGTTTAGAGGCGGGCGACCAAAGTGATGAAGTGGATTGAGAAGATGGAATACAAGGAAAGGCAGGCTAGGCATGTTTACATTGGAAAAGAGGAGATTAAGAGGGGACATGATTAACCTTTACAAATATACTGTATACAGTACAGTAAGGGGACAATACACAGGAACGGTTTTTGATAAGATGGACACAGAGGACACGTGCACAGTAACTCTTGTTGAAGTAGAGGCGATTTCGCACAGAGGCGAAAAGGGGTCTTCACAGTGAGGGAAATACTGTACAGTGCATGTTTGGAATTCCCTGCCTGAAAAGTAATAAAAGTGGACTTGGTCAATACTTTTAAGAATGGGCTTGAGAAAATCCTACTGTACTTACTATAATCTGGCTCCTCTTCCCCCGAATCAATGGGAATGAGCTCCTCCTCTGTATCAATTACGAGGCGGTCTGTGTGTAAAAGATGACAAGTATTGTAAAATACAAAAATTACAGTAATACTGTAGGAAACTAGTGTGACTGTAACAAAAAGTAATTATTACCACTTCCGGAGCTCTCGGATGCAGCAGCAGGTGGTGGTGGTGGTGGTGGTGTTGGTACTGTGGGAAAAAAAATAACAGTACTGTAAGTGAAGCTGTCAATTGGAAACATGTACTGTACAGTATCCAGGACACATGTACAGTAGTGTAACAACGATGACAGTAGCACCAGAATTCTCGTTACACAATACCTGGCAGCGCAGCAGGTGGTGGTGGTGGTGGTACTGTGGGAAAAAAAATAACAGTACTGTAAGTGAAGCTGTCAATTGGAAACATGTACTGTACAGTATCCAGGACACATGTACAGTAGTGTAACAACGATGACAGTAGCACCAGAATTCTCGTTACACAATACCTGGCAGCGCAGCAGGTGGTGGTGGTGGTGGTACTGTGGGAAAAAAAATAACAGTACTGTAAGTGAAGCTGTCAATTGGAAACATGTACTGTACAGTATCCAGGACACATGTACAGTAGTGTAACAACGATGACAGTAGCACCAGAATTCTCGTTACACAATACCTGGCAGCGCAGCAGGTGGTGGTGGTGGTGGTACTGTGGGAAAAAAAATAACAGTACTGTAAGTGAAGCTGTCAATTGGAAACATGTACTGTACAGTATCCAGGACACATGTACAGTAGTGTAACAACGATGACAGTAGCACCAGAATTCTCGTTACACAATACCTGGCAGCGCAGCAGCAGGTGGTGGTGGTGGTGGTGGTGGTGGTGGTACTGTGGGAAAAAAAATAACAGTACTGTAAGTGAAGCTGTCAATTGGAAACATGTACTGCACAGTATCCAGGACACATGTACAGTAGTGTAACAACGATGACAGTAGCACCAGAATTCTCGTTACACAATACCTGGCAGCGCAGCAGGTGGTGGTGGTGGTGGTACTGTGGGAAAAAAAATAACAGTACTGTAAGTGAAGCTGTCAATTGGAAACATGTACTGTACAGTATCCAGGACACATGTACAGTAGTGTAACAACGATGACAGTAGCACCAGAATTCTCGTTACACAATACCTGGCAGCGCAGCAGCAGGTGGTGGTGGTGGTGGTGGTGGTGGTGGTACTGTGGGAAAAAAAATAACAGTACTGTAAGTGAAGCTGTCAATTGGAAACATGTACTGTACAGTATCCAGGACACATGTACAGTAGTGTAACAACGATGACAGTAGCACCAGAATTCTCGTTACACAATACCTGGCAGCGCAGCAGGTGGTGGTGGTGGTGGCACTGTGGGAAAAAAATTAACAGTACTGTAAGTGAAGCTGTCAATTGGAAACATGTACTGTACAGTATCCAGGACACATGTACAGTAGTGTAACAACGATGACAGTAGCACCAGAATTCTCGTTACACAATACCTGGCAGCGCAGCAGGTGGTGGTGGTGGTGGTGGTGGTGGTGGTACTGTGGGAAAAAAAATAACAGTACTGTAAGTGAAGCTGTCAATTGGAAACATGTACTGCACAGTATCCAGGACACATGTACAGTAGTGTAACAACGATGACAGTAGCACCAGAATTCTCGTTACACAATACCTGGCAGCGCAGCAGGTGGTGGTGGTGGTACTGTGGAAAAAAAAATAACAGTACTGTAAGTGAAGCTGTCAATTTGAAACATGTACTGCACAGTATCCAGGACCAAAAAGGGGTCCGGCCAATAAACAATCTGCATCAGAGAAGCAAGATACAGTATGCTTAAAGTATACAGTACTATATACTACAGTAGATCGCCAACAAACGTAAATTAACAAACAACTATCACTGGAATTTACCATCCTCATCCCGTAGCGAAGCACGGGTATTCAGCTATCTACAATGTTATTTATACTTTGTGTTTAATATTTACATTTAGTTTTGTAAACAGACATTCTTAACATTAACGGATTGCAGCGAGTTATCTGTGATGGTCAGGACAGGGGGTTGGGACTATAGAAATCACTATGTACTGTACACTACTGTATTTGACAATACTTACCAGCTTGGCGGCGCCTGTCCCGCCTCCTGTGACGTCGTGCTACCAGCCCTGTAAAAATATATATACAGTATAATGGCAGCATACTGTACAGCCAATGAAATTCAACATTGACAGCATCTTTATGACATCACAATAAATGGAATTGTTCATTCTAGTACCCTGCACCTAATCACTCAGGAGGGCATAGTGTACTGTACTGTCTTCAAAACTTAAGGGGCACATTTCTAAATGTGACATACAGTACACTTACAGTATCGCTACAGTACAGTAGGTCCAGGGTATTAGACAGAACACTACCTTTATAGACATTGTAACACACATAAGCATTGCCCTTATAAACATTATGACACACATCAGCATGCAGCCCTCCCACCCTTAACCATCTCAGTACTGTTCATTACATTACAAATTGATTTCATGACAGATGATGCAGTACTCACCTGAATTCATCTTATTCACGTCATGTCACAGTAGTGCAGTTTATTCACGTCACAGTACTGTCCTTGATTCACGTTGTGTCACACAGTAGAGCACCGTATTCACGTCACAGTACTGTCCTTGATTCACGTTGTGTCACACAGTAGAGCACCGTATTCACGTCACAGTACTGTCCTTGATTCACGTTGTGTCACACAGTAGAGCACCTTATTCACGTCACAGTACTGTCCTTGATTCACGTTGTGTCACACAGTAGAGCACCGTATTCACGTCACAGTACTGTCCTTGATTCACGTTGTGTCACACAGTAGAGCACCTTATTCACGTTACTGTACGTCACAGTAGTGCAGTAGTATATCCACATTACGTCACAAAGTAGAGATCTGCCAGTCATGAACCTTATGCAAGAGTAATGCACGTCAGAACACATTAGGCCACTGTAACATCCCTTAGAATAATTTCTGCCAAAGTAACATCCCTTAGAACACTGTACTATCTGAAACACAAATTTCGGCACACTGCAATTAAACCACACAATGCACTGCACGACTGCGTGATATGACAAACTGCACATTTCCCTGCAAAATATGATACAATGTACACTACACAAAAAACTGCAATTACCACATGTGTATACAGTACACTGCACGACAGTGCTGGCCCTAGCCAGGTACAGATACAGCCGCAGTCACGCAAAATATAGGCATGCCGCATATCATTTTAATCAGCAGAAGCTGCTGGTGCCCCTAAGCATAGCAAATGCCCTAGGCATTTGCCTACTGTAGTTTGCCTATGCCTAAGGCCGGCTCTGCTGCACGATGTGATTCACTATGTATTACACTCACTGCACAATACCATATTCTGAATGTACACTGCATGACACGCTGCAATTACGCAGCACGATACACTGTGATACATTGCATATACTGTACACTGCATGATACTGTACACTGCACAATCGTAGACCACCTGGATTGTAAAGAACTACTGTACTGTATATACACAAGTTTAAAAAAATAACAATTGTTTTTGTAAAACGCATGTCGATCTTTTTCCATGTCAACTTAACGACCATGTCAACCTACAGTAACTGGTGTCAACCAATTTCAAAAGCCGCACCATCTAGGTCGACGCAAAAAAACAAATAGACCTTTTGACCGGGTTAACGTTTGGTCCTTGTTTAACCATTTGTTTACCACAAATACTGTACAGTGCTGTATAGACCGGATACCTGCTGCTACAGCAGCCCCTGCTATAATGTACTGTACCTGTAACTACAGTAACTTAAAGTACAGTAATCTACAGTAATGTACTGTACTTACAATCCCTTATGGCCTGCAGGCGTCGTGGGGTCCGCCTCACGAGGTCACTCCACCTCCTCTGGAGAGACCTCACCGTTCTCCTCCTGTTATACTTCCGGAGGATGTCCCTGCTGGCCCTCCGGTATGCCCTCACTTTCTCCTCGTTGCTGGCGAGAGTTCTGTCCCGCCAGCGAACGAGGAGACGCAGCTCACCAAGAGCATAGGGACGGTCCCGTGCAGCAGCCATAACCGTCCTTATGCTCAATGAGCGTCTCAGACGTCGTGCGCCTCAGACGTCGTGCGTCTCAGACGTCGTGCGGTCCAGGCATTCAACGTACAGTACTGTAGTTACTGTACTTTGTGATAGTTTCCCTTAGTTTTAAATATGCCCTTTCTTTGACCACAGTATTTTCCACTGTCTTGCCCTACGCCCTTCCCTCCTGGGAGCCTTCACAGGTCTTATGCAATACACAAATACCGAAGATGCACAGTCCGTCAGAATACACTCATTTCATTCCCGCTGTTTAGGTGCATTTAGCGTAAAGAATCGCTCCTGCAGATGTACTTTGATTTATGTGAAACCTGTGTGCATCCTTCCATTGACTGTCTTACAATGTAAATAAAATAATACAGTGCATTATTACAGAAAAAAAAAAAAAAAAGAAAGAAAGCACATCAGGTCTCGAACCCTGGACTCCCAGCGAGGGAGGTGGGAGCCTTCACCCCTAGCCCACGACGCCTCATGAGAGATTTCCAATTTCATGTGTGAAAGTACTGCAAACAGCGCCCGGCCCCCGCCCCATTGCTGTTGGTTTATGCCTTAGAGGACTCGGACGCTCGCATTTGTAAAGCACGGTGTTTTCCTCCGCCTCCTGCTAGCCTGTTGCCCTTCCCCCATGGGAGCCTGCACAGATCATGCAGTAGACAGGGAGGGAATGCAGGTCATGTGCAATACACAAACGCCCACTGTAGTACTATTTTGCTCACTTACAGTACCGTACTGTAGGTTGCATTTAGCGTAAAGAATCGCTCCTGCAGATGTACTTTGATTTATGTGAAACCTGTGTGCATCCTTCCATTGGATGTACTGTATTGGAGAGAATTTTTTTTTTTTTAAAGTGAATGTCACGGGAACACATTAAAAATAAGGTTGGCACTTCCTTCCCATTGGTGTTGGTTTACAGTATGCCGTAGTGTACTCGGACGCTCATGTAATTGCATTTCAAAGGCACAGTATTTTCCATCGTCTCCCCCCTACCCCCATCGCCCTTCCCCCCTGGGGGCCTGCACAGGGAGGAAATTCAGGTCCTGTGCAATACACAAACGCTGAAGATCTACTGTACAGTACTGTTTTGCTCAGTTGGTAGCGTCAGAATACACTCATTTCATCCCGCTGTTTAGGTGCATTTAGCGTAAAGAATCGCTCCTGCAGATGTACTTTGATTTATGTGAAACCTGTGTGCATCCTTCCATTGACTGTCTTACAATGTAAATAAAATAATACAGTGCATTATTACAGAAAAAAAAAAAAAAAAGAAAGAAAGCACATCAGGTCTCGAACCCTGGACTCCCAGCGAGGGAGGTGGGAGCCTTCACCCCTAGCCCACGACGCCTCATGAGAGATTTCCAATTTCATGTGTGAAAGTACTGCAAACAGCGCCCGGCCCCCGCCCCATTGCTGTTGGTTTATGCCTTAGAGGACTCGGACGCTCGCATTTGTAAAGCACGGTGTTTTCCTCCGCCTCCTGCTAGCCTGTTGCCCTTCCCCCATGGGAGCCTGCACAGATCATGCAGTAGACAGGGAGGGAATGCAGGTCATGTGCAATACACAAACGCCCACTGTAGTACTATTTTGCTCACTTACAGTACCGTACTGTAGGTTGCATTTAGCGTAAAGAATCGCTCCTGCAGATGTACTTTGATTTATGTGAAACCTGTGTGCATCCTTCCATTGGATGTACTGTATTGGAGAGAATTTTTTTTTTTTTAAAGTGAATGTCACGGGAACACATTAAAAATAAGGTTGGCACTTCCTTCCCATTGGTGTTGGTTTACAGTATGCCGTAGTGTACTCGGACGCTCATGTAATTGCATTTCAAAGGCACAGTATTTTCCATCGTCTCCCCCCTACCCCCATCGCCCTTCCCCCCTGGGGGCCTGCACAGGGAGGAAATTCAGGTCCTGTGCAATACACAAACGCTGAAGATCTACTGTACAGTACTGTTTTGCTCAGTTGGTAGCGTCAGAATACACTCATTTCATCCCGCTGTTTAGGTGCATTTAGCGTAAAGAATCGCTCCTGCAGATGTACTTTGATTTATGTGAAACCTGTGTGCATCCTTCCATTGACTGTCTTACAATGTAAATAAAATAATACAGTGCATTATTACAGAAAAAAAAAAAAAAAAGAAAGAAAGCACATCAGGTCTCGAACCCTGGACTCCCAGCGAGGGAGGTGGGAGCCTTCACCCCTAGCCCACGACGCCTCATGAGAGATTTCCAATTTCATGTGTGAAAGTACTGCAAACAGCGCCCGGCCCCCGCCCCATTGCTGTTGGTTTATGCCTTAGAGGACTCGGACGCTCGCATTTGTAAAGCACGGTGTTTTCCTCCGCCTCCTGCTAGCCTGTTGCCCTTCCCCCATGGGAGCCTGCACAGATCATGCAGTAGACAGGGAGGGAATGCAGGTCATGTGCAATACACAAACGCCCACTGTAGTACTATTTTGCTCACTTACAGTACCGTACTGTAGGTTGCATTTAGCGTAAAGAATCGCTCCTGCAGATGTACTTTGATTTATGTGAAACCTGTGTGCATCCTTCCATTGGATGTACTGTATTGGAGAGAATTTTTTTTTTTTTAAAGTGAATGTCACGGGAACACATTAAAAATAAGGTTGGCACTTCCTTCCCATTGGTGTTGGTTTACAGTATGCCGTAGTGTACTCGGACGCTCATGTAATTGCATTTCAAAGGCACAGTATTTTCCATCGTCTCCCCCCTACCCCCATCGCCCTTCCCCCCTGGGGGCCTGCACAGGGAGGAAATTCAGGTCCTGTGCAATACACAAACGCTGAAGATCTACTGTACAGTACTGTTTTGCTCAGTTGGTAGCGTCAGAATACACTCATTTCATCCCGCTGTTTAGGTGCATTTAGCGTAAAGAATCGCTCCTGCAGATGTACTTTGATTTATGTGAAACCTGTGTGCATCCTTCCATTGACTGTCTTACAATGTAAATAAAATAATACAGTGCATTATTACAGAAAAAAAAAAAAAAAAGAAAGAAAGCACATCAGGTCTCGAACCCTGGACTCCCAGCGAGGGAGGTGGGAGCCTTCACCCCTAGCCCACGACGCCTCATGAGAGATTTCCAATTTCATGTGTGAAAGTACTGCAAACAGCGCCCGGCCCCCGCCCCATTGCTGTTGGTTTATGCCTTAGAGGACTCGGACGCTCGCATTTGTAAAGCACGGTGTTTTCCTCCGCCTCCTGCTAGCCTGTTGCCCTTCCCCCATGGGAGCCTGCACAGATCATGCAGTAGACAGGGAGGGAATGCAGGTCATGTGCAATACACAAACGCCCACTGTAGTACTATTTTGCTCACTTACAGTACCGTACTGTAGGTTGCATTTAGCGTAAAGAATCGCTCCTGCAGATGTACTTTGATTTATGTGAAACCTGTGTGCATCCTTCCATTGGATGTACTGTATTGGAGAGAATTTTTTTTTTTTTAAAGTGAATGTCACGGGAACACATTAAAAATAAGGTTGGCACTTCCTTCCCATTGGTGTTGGTTTACAGTATGCCGTAGTGTACTCGGACGCTCATGTAATTGCATTTCAAAGGCACAGTATTTTCCATCGTCTCCCCCCAACCCCCATCGCCCTTCCCCCCTGGGGGCCTGCACAGGGAGGAAATTCAGGTCCTGTGCAATACACAAACGCTGAAGATCTACTGTACAGTACTGTTTTGCTCAGTTGGTAGCGTCAGAATACACTCATTTCATCCCGCTGTTTAGGTGCATTTAGCGTAAAGAATCGCTCCTGCAGATGTACTTTGATTTATGTGAAACCTGTGTGCATCCTTCCATTGACTGTCTTACAATGTAAATAAAATAATACAGTGCATTATTACAGAAAAAAAAAAAAAAAAGAAAGAAAGCACATCAGGTCTCGAACCCTGGACTCCCAGCGAGGGAGGTGGGAGCCTTCACCCCTAGCCCACGACGCCTCATGAGAGATTTCCAATTTCATGTGTGAAAGTACTGCAAACAGCGCCCGGCCCCCGCCCCATTGCTGTTGGTTTATGCCTTAGAGGACTCGGACGCTCGCATTTGTAAAGCACGGTGTTTTCCTCCGCCTCCTGCTAGCCTGTTGCCCTTCCCCCATGGGAGCCTGCACAGATCATGCAGTAGACAGGGAGGGAATGCAGGTCATGTGCAATACACAAACGCCCACTGTAGTACTATTTTGCTCACTTACAGTACCGTACTGTAGGTTGCATTTAGCGTAAAGAATCGCTCCTGCAGATGTACTTTGATTTATGTGAAACCTGTGTGCATCCTTCCATTGGATGTACTGTATTGGAGAGAATTTTTTTTTTTTTAAAGTGAATGTCACGGGAACACATTAAAAATAAGGTTGGCACTTCCTTCCCATTGGTGTTGGTTTACAGTATGCCGTAGTGTACTCGGACGCTCATGTAATTGCATTTCAAAGGCACAGTATTTTCCATCGTCTCCCCCCTACCCCCATCGCCCTTCCCCCCTGGGGGCCTGCACAGGGAGGAAATTCAGGTCCTGTGCAATACACAAACGCTGAAGATCTACTGTACAGTACTGTTTTGCTCAGTTGGTAGCGTCAGAATACACTCATTTCATCCCGCTGTTTAGGTGCATTTAGCGTAAAGAATCGCTCCTGCAGATGTACTTTGATTTATGTGAAACCTGTGTGCATCCTTCCATTGACTGTCTTACAATGTAAATAAAATAATACAGTGCATTATTACAGAAAAAAAAAAAAAAAAGAAAGAAAGCACATCAGGTCTCGAACCCTGGACTCCCAGCGAGGGAGGTGGGAGCCTTCACCCCTAGCCCACGACGCCTCATGAGAGATTTCCAATTTCATGTGTGAAAGTACTGCAAACAGCGCCCGGCCCCCGCCCCATTGCTGTTGGTTTATGCCTTAGAGGACTCGGACGCTCGCATTTGTAAAGCACGGTGTTTTCCTCCGCCTCCTGCTAGCCTGTTGCCCTTCCCCCATGGGAGCCTGCACAGATCATGCAGTAGACAGGGAGGGAATGCAGGTCATGTGCAATACACAAACGCCCACTGTAGTACTATTTTGCTCACTTACAGTACCGTACTGTAGGTTGCATTTAGCGTAAAGAATCGCTCCTGCAGATGTACTTTGATTTATGTGAAACCTGTGTGCATCCTTCCATTGGATGTACTGTATTGGAGAGAATTTTTTTTTTTTTAAAGTGAATGTCACGGGAACACATTAAAAATAAGGTTGGCACTTCCTTCCCATTGGTGTTGGTTTACAGTATGCCGTAGTGTACTCGGACGCTCATGTAATTGCATTTCAAAGGCACAGTATTTTCCATCGTCTCCCCCCTACCCCCATCGCCCTTCCCCCCTGGGGGCCTGCACAGGGAGGAAATTCAGGTCCTGTGCAATACACAAACGCTGAAGATCTACTGTACAGTACTGTTTTGCTCAGTTGGTAGCGTCAGAATACACTCATTTCATCCCGCTGTTTAGGTGCATTTAGCGTAAAGAATCGCTCCTGCAGATGTACTTTGATTTATGTGAAACCTGTGTGCATCCTTCCATTGACTGTCTTACAATGTAAATAAAATAATACAGTGCATTATTACAGAAAAAAAAAAAAAAAAGAAAGAAAGCACATCAGGTCTCGAACCCTGGACTCCCAGCGAGGAAGGTGGGAGCCTTCACCCCTAGCCCACGACGCCTCATGAGAGATTTCCAATTTCATGTGTGAAAGTACTGCAAACAGCGCCCGGCCCCCGCCCCATTGCTGTTGGTTTATGCCTTAGAGGACTCGGACGCTCGCATTTGTAAAGCACGGTGTTTTCCTCCGCCTCCTGCTAGCCTGTTGCCCTTCCCCCATGGGAGCCTGCACAGATCATGCAGTAGACAGGGAGGGAATGCAGGTCATGTGCAATACACAAACGCCCACTGTAGTACTATTTTGCTCACTTACAGTACCGTACTGTAGGTTGCATTTAGCGTAAAGAATCGCTCCTGCAGATGTACTTTGATTTATGTGAAACCTGTGTGCATCCTTCCATTGGATGTACTGTATTGGAGAGAATTTTTTTTTTTTAAAGTGAATGTCACGGGAACACATTAAAAATAAGGTTGGCACTTCCTTCCCATTGGTGTTGGTTTACAGTATGCCGTAGTGTACTCGGACGCTCATGTAATTGCATTTCAAAGGCACAGTATTTTCCATCGTCTCCCCCCTACCCCCATCGCCCTTCCCCCCTGGGGGCCTGCACAGGGAGGAAATTCAGGTCCTGTGCAATACACAAACGCTGAAGATCTACTGTACAGTACTGTTTTGCTCAGTTGGTAGCGTCAGAATACACTCATTTCATCCCGCTGTTTAGGTGCATTTAGCGTAAAGAATCGCTCCTGCAGATGTACTTTGATTTATGTGAAACCTGTGTGCATCCTTCCATTGACTGTCTTACAATGTAAATAAAATAATACAGTGCATTATTACAGAAAAAAAAAAAAAAAAGAAAGAAAGCACATCAGGTCTCGAACCCTGGACTCCCAGTGAGGGAGGTGGGAGCCTTCACCCCTAGCCCACGACGCCTCATGAGAGATTTCCAATTTCATGTGTGAAAGTACTGCAAACAGCGCCCGGCCCCCGCCCCATTGCTGTTGGTTTATGCCTTAGAGGACTCGGACGCTCGCATTTGTAAAGCACGGTGTTTTCCTCCGCCTCCTGCTAGTCCTCCATTCCCATTATGCATTAGCGAACTCAGACGCTCATATATTTTAAAAGCACGGTGTTTATGCATTGTACTGTACATTCTTCCTTTTACACAATTACTGTAGTTGCGTCTCCATACACATACTGTACTGTACAATACTCCATACTTTTTCCACCGCCTCCCGTTACGCCTACAGTATTGCCAGAGCTGTAGATCAATCCGCCGCTATACTGTACGATCGAAAGTACTGGATTAGTGGAGCATTAGCGACACAGTGGTGGAGATGTGTAATGCATGATGAGTATCTAGATCGTCTCAACGCGCCTGCCTGTGATGAAACTCAGCTATCGCATTAGCGTGGCTAGACGCCCGTCTCGGCGGAGAAACAGTCAAGATAAAGGTGGCTACATCTGTACCATTGCATTTTTCTCCCAAACGAAGGACACTAGAAAGAAAATTTTAAAGCCTCCTGTTAGACCATCATCTACACGGCATAGCCATGAATTTTCCAATGCGCAGCTCTTTGCAAAAGAGATATTGGCAAGGAAAAGCTGTCTTGTACCTTTGCATTTTTCTCCCAAACGAAGGACACTAGAATTAAAATTTTAAAGCCTCCTGTTAGGCCATCATCTACACGATATAGCCCTGAATTTTCCAATGCGCAGCTCTTTGCAAAAGAGAGATATTGGCAAGGAAAAGCTGTCTTGTACCTTTGCATTTTTCTCCCAAACGAAGGTCATTAGAATGAAAATTTTAAAGCCTCCTGTTAAGCCATCATCTACACGACATAGCCCTGAATTTTCCAATGCGCAGCTCTTTGCAAAAGAGAGATATTGGCAAGGAAAAGCTGTCTTGTACCTTTGCATTTTTCTCCCAAACGAAGGTCATTAGAATGAAAATTTTAAAGCCTCCTGTTAAGCCATCATCTACACGACATAGCCCTGAATTTTCCAATGCGCAGCTCTTTGCAAAAGAGAGATATTGGCAAGGAAAAGCTGTCTTGTACCTTTGCATTTTTCTCCCAAACGAAGGTCACTAGAAAGAAAATTTTAAAGCCTCCTGTTAGGCCATCATCTACACGACATAGCCCTGAATTTTCCAATGCGCAGCTCTTTGCAAAAGAGAGATATTGGCAAGGTAAAGCTGTCTTGTACCTTTGCATTTTTCTCCCAAACGAAGGACACTAGAAAGAAAATTTTAAAGCCTCCTGTTAGACCATCATCTACACGGCATAGCCATGAATTTTCCAATGCGCAGCTCTTTGCAAAAGAGAGATATTGGCAAGGAAAAGCTGTCTTGTACCTTTGCATTTTTCTCCCAAACGAAGGACACTAGAATTAAAATTTTAAAGCCTCCTGTTAGGCCATCATCTACACGATATAGCCCTGAATTTTCCAATGCGCAGCTCTTTGCAAAAGAGAGATATTGGCAAGGAAAAGCTGTCTTGTACCTTTGCATTTTTCTCCCAAACGAAGGTCATTAGAATGAAAATTTTAAAGCCTCCTGTTAAGCCATCATCTACACGACATAGCCCTGAATTTTCCAATGCGTAGCTCTTTGCAAAAGAGAGATATTGGCAAGGAAAAGCTGTCTTGTACCTTTGCATTTTTCTCCCAAACGAAGGACACTAGAATTAAAATTTTAAAGCCTCCTGTTAAGCCATCATCTACACGACATAGCCCTGAATTTTCCAATGCGCAGCTCTTTGCAAAAGAGAGATATTGGCAAGGAAAACCTGTCTTGTACATTTGCATTTTTCTCCCAAACGAAGGTCATTAGAATGAAAATTTAAAAGCCTCCTGTTAAGCCATCATCTACACGACATAGCCCTGAATTTTCCAATGCGCAGCTCTTTGCAAAAGAGAGATATTGGCAAGGAAAAGCTGTCTTGTACCTTTGCATTTTTCTCCCAAACGAAGGTCACTAGAAAGAAAATTTTAAAGCCTCCTGTTAGGCCATCATCTACACGACATAGCCCTGAATTTTCCAATGCGTAGCTCTTTGCAAAAGAGAGATATTGGCAAGGAAAAGCTGTCTTGTACCTTTGCATTTTTCTCCCAAACGAAGGACACTAGAAAGAAAATGTTAAAGCCTCCTGTTAGGCCATCATCTACACGACATAGCCCTGAATTTTCCAATGCGCAGCTCTTTGCAAAAGAGAGATATTGGCAAGGAAAAGCTGTCAGGTACCTTTGCATTTTTCTCCCAAACGAAGGTCACTAGAAAGAAAATTTTAAAGCCTCCTGTTAGGCCATCATCTACACGACATAGTCCTGAATTTTCCAATGCGTAGCTCTTTACAAAAGAGAGATATTGGCAAGGAAAAGCTGTCTTGTACCTTTGCATTTTTCTCCCAAACGAAGGACACTAGAAAGAAAATTTTAAAGCCTCCTGTTAGGCCATCATCTACACGACATAGCCCTGAATTTTCCAATGCGCAGCTCTTTGCAAAAGAGAGATATTGGCAAGGAAAAGCTTTCTTGTACCATTGCATTTTTCTCCCAAACGAAGGACACTAGAAAGAAAATTTTAAAGCCTCCTGTTAGGCCATCATCTACACGACATAGCCCTGAATTTTCCAATGCGCAGCTCTTTGCAAAAGAGAGATATTGGCAAGGAAAAGCTGTCTTGTACCTTTGCATTTTTCTCCCAAACGAAGGTCACTAGAAAGAAAATTTTAAAGCCTCCTGTTAGGCCATCATCTACACGACATAGCCCTGAATTTTCCAATGCGTAGCTCTTTGCAAAAGAGAGATATTGGCAAGGAAAAGCTGTCTTGTACCTTTGCATTTTTCTCCCAAACGAAGGACACTAGAAAGAAAATGTTAAAGCCTCCTGTTAGGCCATCATCTACACGACATAGCCCTGAATTTTCCAATGCGCAGCTCTTTGCAAAAGAGAGATATTGGCAAGGTAAAGCTGTCTTGTACCATTGCATTTTTCTCCCAAACGAAGGACACTAGAAAGAAAATTTTAAAGCCTCCTGTTAGACCATCATCTACACGGCATAGCCATGAATTTTCCAATGCGCAGCTCTTTGCAAAATAGAGATATTGGCAAGGAAAAGCTGTCTTGTACCTTTGCATTTTTCTCCCAAACGAAGGACACTAGAATTAAAATTTTAAAGCCTCCTGTTAGGCCATCATCTACACGATATAGCCCTGAATTTTCCAATGCGCAGCTCTTTGCAAAAGAGAGATATTGGCAAGGAAAAGCTGTCTTGTACCTTTGCATTTTTCTCCCAAACGAAGGACACTAGAATTAAAATTTTAAAGCCTCCTGTTAGGCCATCATCTACACGATATAGCCCTGAATTTTCCAATGCGCAGCTCTTTGCAAACGAGAGATATTGGCAAGGAAAAGCTTTCTTGTACCTTTGCATTTTTCTCCCAAACGAAGGACACTAGAAAGAAAATTTTAAAGCCTCCTGTTAGGCCATCATCTACACGACATAGCCCTGAATTTTCCAATGCGCAGCTCTTTGCAAAAAGAGAGATATTGGCAAGGAAAAGCTGACTTGTACCATTGCATTTTTCTCCCAAACGAAGGACACTAGAAAGAAAATATTAAAGCCTCCTGTTAGGCCATCATCTACACGACATAGCCCTGAATTTTCCAATGCGCAGCTCTTTGCAAAAGAGAGATATTGGCAAGGAAATGCTGTCTTGTACCATTGCATTTTTCTCCCAAACGAAGGACACTAGAATTAAAATTTTAAAGCCTCCTGTTAGGCCATCATCTACACGATATAGCCCTGAATTTTTCAATGCGCAGCTCTTTGCAAAAGAGAGCTATTGGCAAGGAAAAGCTGTCTTGTACCTTTGCATTTTTCTCCCAAACGAAGGACACTAGAAAGAAAATTTTAAAGCCTCCTGTTAGGCCATCATCTACACGACATAGCCCTGAATTTTCCAATGCGCAGCTCTTTGCAAAAGAGAGATATTGGCAAGGAAAAGCTGTCTTGTACCTTTGCATTTTTCTCCCAAACGAAGGACACTAGAATTAAAATTTTAAAGCCTCCTGTTAGGCCATCATCTACACGACATAGCCCTGAATATTCCAATGCGCAGCTCTTTGCAAAAGAGAGATATTGGCAAGGAAAAGCTGTCTTGTACCTTTGCATTTTTCTCCTAAACGAAGGTCACTAGAAAGAAAATTTTAAAGCCTCCTGTTAGGCCATCATCTACACGACATAGCCCTGAATTTTCCAATGCGTAGCTCTTTGCAAAAGAGAGATATTGGCAAGGAAAAGCTGTCTTGTACCTTTGCATTTTTCTCCCAAACGAAGGACACTAGAAAGAAAATTTTAAAGCCTCCTGTTAGGCCATCATCTACACGACATAGCCCTGAATTTTCCAATGCGCAGCTCTTTGCAAAAGAGAGATATTGGCAAGGAAAAGCTTTCTTGTACCATTGCATTTTTCTCCCAAACGAAGGACACTAGAAAGAAAATTTTAAAGCCTCCTGTTAGGCCATCATCTACACGACATAGCCCTGAATTTTCCAATGCGCAGCTCTTTGCAAAAGAGAGATATTGGCAAGGAAAAGCTGTCTTGTACCTTTGCATTTTTCTCCCAAACGAAGGTCACTAGAAAGAAAATTTTAAAGCCTCCTGTTAAGCCATTATCTACACGACATAGCCCTGAATTTTCCAATGCGTAGCTCTTTGCAGAAGAGAGATATTGGCAAGGAAAAGCTGTCTTGTACCTTTGCATTTTTCTCCCAAACGAAGGACACTAGAATTAAAATTTTAAAGCCTCCTGTTAAGCCATCATCTACACGACATAGCCCTGAATTTTCCAATGCGCAGCTCTTTGCAAAAGAGAGATATTGGCAAGGAAAAGCTGTCTTGTACCTTTGCATTTTTCTCCCAAACGAAGGTCATTAGAATGAAAATTTAAAAGCCTCCTGTTAAGCCATCATCTACACGACATAGCCCTGAATTTTCCAATGCGCAGCTCTTTGCAAAAGAGAGATATTGGCAAGGAAAAGCTGTCTTGTACCTTTGCATTTTTCTCCCAAACGAAGGTCACTAGAAAGAAAATTTTAAAGCCTCCTGTTAGGCCATCATCTACACGACATAGCCCTGAATTTTCCAATGCGTAGCTCTTTGCAAAAGAGAGATATTGGCAAGGAAAAGCTGTCTTGTACCTTTGCATTTTTCTCCCAAACGAAGGACACTAGAAAGAAAATGTTAAAGCCTCCTGTTAGGCCATCATCTACACGACATAGCCCTGAATTTTCCAATGCGCAGCTCTTTGCAAAAGAGAGATATTGGCAAGGAAAAGCTGTCAGGTACCTTTGCATTTTTCTCCCAAACGAAGGTCACTAGAAAGAAAATTTTAAAGCCTCCTGTTAGGCCATCATCTACACGACATAGTCCTGAATTTTCCAATGCGTAGCTCTTTACAAAAGAGAGATATTGGCAAGGAAAAGCTGTCTTGTACCTTTGCATTTTTCTCCCAAACGAAGGACACTAGAAAGAAAATTTTAAAGCCTCCTGTTAGGCCATCATCTACACGACATAGCCCTGAATTTTCCAATGCGCAGCTCTTTGCAAAAGAGAGATATTGGCAAGGAAAAGCTGTCTTGTACCTTTGCATTTTTCTCCCAAACGAAGGTCACTAGAAAGAAAATTTTAAAGCCTCCTGTTAGGCCATCATCTACACGACATAGCCCTGAATTTTCCAATGCGTAGCTCTTTGCAAAAGAGAGATATTGGCAAGGAAAAGCTGTCTTGTACCTTTGCATTTTTCTCCTAAACGAAGGTCACTAGAAAGAAAATTTTAAAGCCTCCTGTTAGGCCATCATCTACACGACATAGCCCTGAATTTTCCAATGCGTAGCTCTTTGCAAAAGAGAGATATTGGCAAGGAAAAGCTGTCTTGTACCTTTGCATTTTTCTCCCAAACGAAGGACACTAGAAAGAAAATGTTAAAGCCTCCTGTTAGGCCATCATCTACACGACATAGCCCTGAATTTTCCAATGCGCAGCTCTTTGCAAAAGAGAGATATTGGCAAGGTAAAGCTGTCTTGTACCATTGCATTTTTCTCCCAAACGAAGGACACTAGAAAGAAAATTTTAAAGCCTCCTGTTAGACCATCATCTACACGGCATAGCCATGAATTTTCCAATGCGCAGCTCTTTGCAAAAGAGAGATATTGGCAAGGAAAAGCTGTCTTGTACCTTTGCATTTTTCTCCCAAACGAAGGACACTAGAATTAAAATTTTAAAGCCTCCTGTTAGGCCATCATCTACACGATATAGCCCTGAATTTTCCAATGCGCAGCTCTTTGCAAAAGAGAGATATTGGCAAGGAAAAGCTGTCTTGTACCTTTGCATTTTTCTCCCAAACGAAGGACACTAGAATTAAAATTTTAAAGCCTCCTGTTAGGCCATCATCTACACGATATAGCCCTGAATTTTCCAATGCGCAGCTCTTTGCAAACGAGAGATATTGGCAAGGAAAAGCTGTCTTGTACCTTTGCATTTTTCTCCCAAACGAAGGACACTAGAATTAAAATTTTAAAGCCTCCTGTTAGGCCATCATCTACACGATATAGCCCTGAATTTTCCAATGCGCAGCTCTTTGCAAAAGAGAGATATTGGCAAGGAAAAGCTGTCTTGTACCTTTGCATTTTTCTCCCAAACGAAGGACACTAGAATTAAAATTTTAAAGCCTCCTGTTAGGCCATCATCTACACGATATAGCCCTGAATTTTCCAATGCGCAGCTCTTTGCAAACGAGAGATATTGGCAAGGAAAAGCTGTCTTGTACCTTTGCATTTTTCTCCCAAACGAAGGACACTAGAATTAAAATTTTAAAGCCTCCTGTTAGGCCATCATCTACACGACATAGCCCTGAATTTTCCAATGCGCAGCTCTTTGCAAAAAGAGAGATATTGGCAAGGAAAAGCTGACTTGTACCATTGCATTTTTCTCCCAAACGAAGGACACTAGAAAGAAAATTTTAAAGCCTCCTGTTAGACCATCATCTACACGACATAGCCCTGAATTTTCCAATGCGCAGCTCTTTGCAAAAGAGAGATATTGGCAAGGAAATGCTGTCTTGTACCATTGCATTTTTCTCCCAAACGAAGGACACTAGAATTAAAATTTTAAAGCCTGCTGTTAGGCCATCATCTACACGATATAGCCCTGAATTTTCCAATGCGCAGCTCTTTGCAAACGAGAGATATTGGCAAGGAAAAGCTGTCTTGTACCTTTGCATTTTTCTCCCAAACGAAGGACACTAGAAAGAAAATTTTAAAGCCTCCTGTTAGACCATCATCTACACGGCATAGCCATGAATTTTCCAATGCGCAGCTCTTTGCAAAAGAGAGATATTGGCAAGGAAAAGCTGTCTTGTACCTTTGCATTTTTCTTCCAAACGAAGGTCACTAGAATTAAAATTTTAAAGCCTCCAGTTAGGCCATCATCTACACGATATAGCCCTGAATTTTCCAATGCGCAGCTCTTTGCAAAAGAGAGATATTGGCAAGGAAAAGCTGTCTTGTACCTTTGCATTTTTCTCCCAAACGAAGGACACTAGAAAGAAAATTTTAAAGCCTCCTGTTAGGCCATCATCTACACGACATAGCCCTGAATTTTCCAATGCGCAGCTCTTTGCAAAAGAGAGATATTGGCAAGGAAAAGCTGTCTTGTACCTTTGCATTTTTCTCCCAAACGAAGGACACTAGAATTAAAATTTTAAAGCCTCCTGTTAGGCCATCATCTACACGACATAGCCCTGAATATTCCAATGCGCAGCTCTTTGCAAAAGAGAGATATTGGCAAGGAAAAGCTGTCTTGTACCTTTGCATTTTTCTCCCAAACGAAGGACACTAGAAAGAAAATTTTAAAGCCTCCTGTTAGGCCATCATCTACACGACATAGCCCTGAATTTTCCAATGCGCAGCTCTTTGCAAAAGAGAGATATTGGCAAGGAAAAGCTTTCTTGTACCATTGCATTTTTCTCCCAAACGAAGGACACTAGAAAGAAAATTTTAAAGTCTCCTGTTAGGCCATCATCTACACGACATAGCCCTGAATTTTCCAATGCGCAGCTCTTTGCAAAAGAGAGATATTGGCAAGGAAAAGCTGTCTTGTACCTTTGCATTTTTCTCCCAAACGAAGGTCACTAGAAAGAAAATTTTAAAGCCTCCTGTTAAGCCATCATCTACATGACATAGCCCTGAATTTTCCAATGCGTAGCTCTTTGCAGAAGAGAGATATTGGCAAGGAAAAGCTGTCTTGTACCTTTGCATTTTTCTCCCAAACGAAGGACACTAGAAAGAAAATTTTAAAGCCTCCTGTTAGGCCATCATCTACACGACATAGCCCTGAATTTTGCAATGCGCAGCTCTTTGCAAAAGAGAGATATTGGCAAGGAAAAGCTGTCTTGTACCTTTGCATTTTTCTCCCAAACGAAGGACACTAGAAAGAAAATTTTAAAGCCTCCTGTTAGGCCATCATCTACACGATATAGCCCTGAATTTTCCAATGCGCAGCTCTTTGCAAAAGAGAGATATTGGCAAGGAAAAGCTGTCTTGTACCTTTGCATTTTTCTCCCAAACGAAGGACACTAGAAAGAAAATTTTAAAGCCTCCTGTTAGGCCATCATCTACACGACATAGCCCTGAATTTTCCAATGCGCAGCTCTTTGCAAAAGAGAGATATTGGCAAGGAAAAGCTGTCTTGTACCATTGCATTTTTCTCCCAAACGAAGGACACTAGAAAGAAAATTTTAAAGCCTCCTGTTAGACCATCATCTACACGACATAGCCCTGAATTTTCCAATGCGCAGCTCTTTGCAAAAGAGAGATATTGGCAAGGAAAAGCTGTCTTGTACCATTGCATTTTTCTCCCAAACGAAGGACACTAGAATTAAAATTTTAAAGCCTCCTGTTAGGCCATCATCTACACGACATAGCCCTGAATTTTCCAATGCGCAGCTCTTTGCAAAAGAGAGATATTGGCAAGGAAAAGCTTTCTTGTACCATTGCATTTTTCTCCCAAACGAAGGACACTAGAAAGAAAATTTTAAAGCCTCTTGTTAGGCCATCATCTACACGACATAGCCCTGAATTTTCCAATGCGCAGCTCTTTGCAAAAGAGAGATATTGGCAAGGAAAAGCTGTCTTGTACCTTTGCATTTTTCTCCCAAACGAAGGTCACTAGAAAGAAAATTTTAAAGCCTCCTGTTAGGCCATCATCTACACGACATAGCCCTGAATTTTCCAATGCGCAGCTCTTTGCAAAAGAGAGATATTGGCAAGGAAAAGCTGTCTTGTACCTTTGCATTTTTCTCCCAAACGAAGGTCACTAGAAAGAAAATTTTAAAGCCTCCTGTTAGGCCATCATCTACACGACATAGCCCTGAATTTTCCAATGCGTATCTCTTTGCAAAAGAGAGATATTGGCAAGGAAAAGCTGTCTTGTACCTTTGCATTTTTCTCCCAAACGAAGGACACTAGAATTAAAATTTTAAAGCCTCCTGTTAAGCCATCTTCTACACGACATAGCCCTGAATTTTCCAATGCGCAGCTCTTTGCAAAAGAGAGATATTGGCAAGGAAAAGCTGTCTTGTACCTTTGCATTTTTCTCCCAAACGAAGGTCATTAGAATGAAAATTTTAAAGCCTCCTGTTAAGCCATCATCTACACGACATAGCCCTGAATTTTCCAATACGCAGCTCTTTGCAAAAGAGAGATATTGGCAAGGAAAAGCTGTCTTGTACCTTTGCATTTTTCTCCCAAACGAAGGTCACTAGAAAGAAAATTTTAAAGCCTCCTGTTAGGCCATCATCTACACGACATAGCCCTGAATTTTCCAATGCGTAGCTCTTTGCAAAAGAGAGATATTGGCAAGGAAAAGCTGTCTTGTACCTTTGCATTTTTCTCCCAAACGAAGGACACTAGAAAGAAAATGTTAAAGCCTCCTGTTAGGCCATCATCTACACGACATAGCCCTGGATTTTCCAATGCGCAGCTCTTTGCAAAAGAGAGATATTGGCAAGGAAAAGCTGTCTTGTACCTTTGCATTTTTCTCCCAAACGAAGGTCACTAGAAAGAAAATTTTAAAGCCTCCTGTTAGGCCATCATCTACACGACATAGCCCTGAATTTTCCAATGCGTAGCTCTTTGCAAAAGAGAGATATTGGCAAGGAAAAGCTGTCTTGTACCTTTGCATTTTTCTCCCAAACGAAGGACACTAGAATTAAAATTTTAAAGCCTCCTGTTATGCCATCATCTACACGACATAGCCCTGAATTTTCCAATGCGCAGCTCTTTGCAAAAGAGAGATATTGGCAAGGAAAAGCTGTCAGGTACCTTTGCATTTTTCTCCCAAACGAAGGTCACTAGAAAGAAAATTTTAAAGCCTCCTGTTAGGCCATCATCTACACGACATGGTCCTGAATTTTCCAATGCGTAGCTCTTTACAAAAGAGAGATATTGGCAAGGAAAAGCTGTCTTGTACCTTTGCATTTTTCTCCCAAACGAAGGACACTAGAAAGAAAATTTTAAAGCCTCCTGTTAGGCCATCATCTACACGACATAGCCCTGAATTTTCCAATGCGCAGCTCTTTGCAAAAGATAGATATTGGCAAGGAAAAGCTTTCTTGTACCATTGCATTTTTCTCCCAAACGAAGGACACTAGAAAGAAAATTTTAAAGCCTCCTGTTAGGCCATCATCTACACGACATAGCCCTGAATTTTCCAATGCGCAGCTCTTTGCAAAAGAGAGATATTGGCAAGGAAAAGCTGTCTTGTACCATTGCATTTTTCTCCCAAACGAAGGTCACTAGAAAGAAAATTTTAAAGCCTCCTGTTAGGCCATCATCTACACGACATAGCCCTGAATTTTCCAATGCGTAGCTCTTTGCAAAAGAGAGATATTGGCAAGGAAAAGCTGTCTTGTACCTTTGCATTTTTCTCCCAAACGAAGGACACTAGAAAGAAAATGTTAAAGCCTCCTGTTAGGCCATCATCTACACGACATAGCCCTGAATTTTCCAATGCGTAGCTCTTTGCAAAAGAGAGATTTTGGCAAGGTAAAGCTGTCTTGTACCTTTGCATTTTTCTCCCAAACGAAGGACACTAGAATTAAAATTTTAAAGCCTCCTGTTAGGCCATCATCTACACGATATAGCCCTGAATTTTCCAATGCGCAGCTCTTTGCAAAAGAGAGATATTGGCAAGGAAAAGCTGTCTTGTACCTTTGCATTTTTCTCCCAAATGAAGGTCATTAGAATGAAAATTTTAAAGCCTCCTGTTAAGCCATCATCTACACGACATAGCCCTGAATTTTCCAATGCGTAGCTCTTTGCAAAAGAGAGATATTGGCAAGGAAAAGCTGTCTTGTACCTTTGCATTTTTCTCCCAAACGAAGGACACTAGAAAGAAAATTTTAAAGCCTCCTGTTAGACCATCATCTACACGGCATAGCCATGAATTTTCCAATGCGCAGCTCTTTGCAAAAGAGAGATATTGGCAAGGAAAAGCTGTCTTGTACCTTTGCATTTTTCTCCCAAACGAAGGACACTAGAATTAAAATTTTAAAGCCTCCGGTTAGGCCATCATCTACACGATATAGCCCTGAATTTTCCAATGCGCAGCTCTTTGCAAAAGAGAGATATTGGCAAGGAAAAGCTGTCTTGTACCTTTGCATTTTTCTCCCAAACGAAGGACACTAGAAAGAAAATTTTAAAGCCTCCTGTTAGGCCATCATCTACACGACATAGCCCTGAAATTTCCAATGTCGTGTAGATGATGGCCTAACAGGAGGCTTTAAAATTTTCTTTCTAGTGACCTTCGTTTGGGAGAAAAATGCAATGGTACAAGACAGCTTTTCCTTGCCAATATCTCTCTTTTGCAAAGAGCTGCGCATTGGAAAATTCAGGGCTATGTCGTGTAGATGATGGCCTAACAGGAGGCTTTAAAATTTTAATTCTAATGTCCTTCGTTTGGGAGAAAAATGCAAAGGTACAAGACAGCTTTTCCTTGCCAATATCTCTCTTTTGCAAAGAGCTGCGCATTGGAAAATTCAGGGCTATATCGTGTAGATGATGGCCTAACAGGAGGCTTTAAAACTTTAATTCTAGTGTCCTTCGTTAGGGAGATAAATGCAAAGGTACAAGACAGCTTTTCCTTGCCAATATCTCTCTTTTGCAAAGAGCTGCGCATTGGAAAATTCATGGCTATGCCGTGTAGATGATGGCCTAACAGGAGGCTTTAAAATTTTAATTCTAGTGTCCTTCGTTTGGGAGAAAAATGCAAAGGTGCAAGACAGCTTTTCCTTGCCAATATCTCTCTTTTGCAAAGAGCTACGCATTGGAAAATTCAGGGCTATGCTGTGTAGATGAAGCACTAACAGGAGGCTTTAAAATTTTCATTCTAGTGTCCTTCGTTTGGGAGAAAAATGCAAAGGTACAAGACAGCTTTTCCTTGCCAATATCTCTCTTTTGCAAAGAGCTGCGCATTGGAAAATTCAGGGCTATGTCGTGTAGATGATGGTCTAACAGGAGGCTTTAAAATTTTCTTTCTAGTGTCCTTCGTTTGGGAGAAAAATGCAATGGTACAATACAGCTTTTCCTTGCCAATATCTCTCTTTTGCAAAGAGCTGCGCATTGGAAAATTCAGGGCTATGTCGTGTAGATGATGGCCTAACAGGAGGCTTTAAAATTTTCTTTCTAGTGTCCTTCATTTGGGAGAAAAATGCAAAGGTACAAGACAGCTTTTCCTTGCCAATATCTCTCTTTTGCAAAGAGCTGCGCATTGGAAAATTCAGGGCTATATCGTGTAGATGATGGCCTAACAGGAGGCTTTAAAATTTTAATTCTAGTGTCCTTCGTTTGGGAGAAAAATGCAAAGGTACAAGACAGCTTTTCCTTGCCAATATCTCTCTTTTGCAAAGAGCTGCGCATTGGAAAATTCATGGCTATGCCGTGTAGATGATGGTCTAACAGGAGGCTTTAAAATTTTCTTTCTAGTGTCCTTCGTTTGGGAGAAAAATGCAATGGTACAAGACAGCTTTTCCTTGCCAATATCTCTCTTTTGCAAAGAGCTGCGCATTGGAAAATTCAGGGCTATGTCGTGTAGATGATGGCCTAACAGGAGGCTTTAAAATTTTCTTTCTAGTGTCCTTCGTTTGGGAGAAAAATGCAAAGGTACAAGACAGCTTTTCCTTGCCAATATCTCTCTTTTGCAAAGAGCTACGCATTGGAAAATTCAGGGCTATGTCATGTAGATGATGGCCTAACAGGAGGCTTTAAAATTTTCTTTCTAGTGACCTTCGTTTGGGAGAAAAATGCAAAGGTACAAGATAGCTTTTCCTTGCCAATATCTCTCTTTTGCAAAGAGCTGCGCATTGGAAAATTCATGGCTATGCCGTGTAGATGATGGTCTAACAGGAGGCTTTAAAATTTTCTTTCTAGTGTCCTTCGTTTGGGAGAAAAATGCAATGGTACAAGACAGCTTTTCCTTGCCAATATCTCTCGTTTGCAAAGAGCTGCGCATTGGAAAATTCAGGGCTATGTCGTGTAGATGATGGCCTAACAGGAGGCTTTAATCCTTGCTGCTTTCTCATGTGGAAGTCTGTTTAATGTGAAAACAAGGTGATATCTAATTAGCACACAGGTAAGGAATTAAGAAAATCTTTATTTAAGGGTGAAGATGTTTCTCACAAAATCGTTGCCCCAATGCATCATTGAAATTCAAGCAGGAAAGATTATTTTAATATATCACTTGTACATTTTGTATTGCTCTTCTGGTGACAATGTAGTTTGTTTTTGTCAATTACCATTTTAATAATAGGGTAAAGAAAATTAAGTGGATTTTTGAAAGAAAACAATACTGTCAATATACTATCAAAACAAATTAAAATGGTAAAAGTTATTGTACTTTAAGTAAAAATAAAAGAGCCAAAATATCAATCCCAGTTTTGGATTACTTTAATTAACAAAAAAAATGCATATAGCAAAGGATAGTTTCAATCTGCCTACCTCTGGATTATGGGCCCAGCATGCTTCCATTGCAGTACTCTGCTGCACATGTAAGTGCAAGAGATCCTGAAGCACTCACTCATCATGGGAAAGTACCAATGTGTTTCTTCATTGGTTGATGGAAGAAACATCTTACAAAAACTCTCCAGATTATTGACTTTTTAAAGTTTTTCTAGGAAACGTTCTAGATGAATGCTTATTAGCCTTTGTCAGTATGTACTTTTGCAAAGTGGCTCTGTGGCGCAATTGGTTAGTGTGTAAGGCTATTAACCAAAAGGTTGGTGGTTCAATCCCACCCAGGGACGTAATTGACCTTGTGATCAGATTTTGGTGATATTTAAGTAGACAAGTCAAAATTTCAAACCCCCTCTTATGGTGTAGGGTACCTGGCCTTCTCTGATGTAATCAGAGTTAGATTTGATTCATTGATTTTATAAAAACAGCTAGGAAGCACAATTTAGCAGTGGTTTGCAGAGAAAAAAAAATATGCTGGCAGAAAAATCCAATTGAGTGATTAAACAGCTCTTCATTTTCTGGCTTTATTTTTATGCTAACAAATTTGTTCTCTGAAAAGTGTCCACAAAGCCAAGTCTCTGATTAACACCTTTGTAAGGATGGTTTTTCACCTATTACTAAATTAAACTTGCTTCATTGGAAAGGCAGCAAGATGCATCCTCATTTCAATGTCTACTGAAATAATACAAGTTGACACCAGGAAACATTAACGCCACTGCATCCTTGCTGCTTTCTCATGTGGAAGTCTGTTTAATGCGAAAACAAGGTGATATCTAATTATCACACAGGTAAGGAATTAAGAAAATCTTTAATTAAGGGTGAAGATGTTTCTCACAAAATCGTTGCCCCAATGCATCATTGAAATTCCAGCTGGAAAGATGATTTTAATATATCACTTGTACATTTTGTATTGCTCTTCTGGTGACAATGTAGTTTGTTTTTGTCAATTACCATTTTAATAATAGGGTAAAGAAAATGAAGTGGATTTTTGAAAGAAAACAATACTGTCAATATACTATTAAAACAAATTAAAATGGTAAAAGTTATTGTACTTTAAGTAAAAATAAAAGAGCCAAAATATCAATCCCAGTTTTGGATTACTTTAATTAACAAAAAAAAAAGCATATAGCAGAGGATAGTTTCAATCTGCCTACCTCTGGGTTATGGGCCCAGCATGCTTCCATTGCTGTACTCTGCTGCACATGTAAGTGCAAGAGATCCTGAAGCACTCACTCATCATGGGAAAGTACCAATGTGTTTCTTCGTTGGTTGATGGAAGAAACATCTTACAAAAACTCTCCAGATTATTGACTTTTTAAAGTTTTTCTAGGAAACGTTTTAGATGAATGCTTATTAGCCCTTGTCAGTATATAGTTTTGCAATGTGTCTCTGTGGCGCAATCAGTTAGTGTGTACGGCTATTAACCAAAAGGTTGGTGGTTCAATCACACCCAGGTACGTAATTGACCTTGTTATCAGATTTTGGTGATCTTTAAGTAGACAAGTCAAAATTTCAAACCCTCTGTTATGGTGTAGGGTACCTGGCCTTCTCTGATGTAATCAGAGTTAGATTTGATTCAGTGATTTTATAAAAACAGCTAGGAAGCACAATTTAGCAGTGGGTTGCAGAGAAAAAGAAATATGCTGGCAAAAAAATCTAATTGAGTGATTAAACAGCTCTTCATTTTCTGGCTTTATTTTTATGCTAACAAATTTGTTCTCTGAAAAGTGTCCACAAAGCAGTCTCTGATTAACACCTTTGTAGGGATGGTTTTTCACCTATTACTAAATTAAACTTGCTTCATTGGAAAGGCAGCAAGATGCATCCTCATTTCAATGTCTACTGAAATAATACAGGTTGACACCAGGAAACATTAACGCCACTGCATCCTTGCTGCTTTCTCATGTGGAAGTCTGTTTAATGTGAAAACAAGGTGATATCTAATTAGCACACAGGTAAGGAATTAAGAAAATCTTTATTTAAGGGTGAAGATGTTTCTCACAAAATCGTTGCCCCAATGCATCATTGAAATTCAAGCTGGAAAGATGATTTTAATATATCACTTGTACATTTTGTATTGCTCTTCTGGTGACAATGTAGTTTGTTTTTGTCAATTACCATTTTAATAATAGGGTAAAGAAAATGAAGTGGATTTTTGAAAGAAAACAATACTGTCAATATACTATTAAAACAAATTAAAATGGTAAAAGTTATTGTACTTTAAGTAAAAATAAAAGAGCCAAAATATCAATCCCAGTTTTGGATTACTTTAATTAACAAACAAAAAAATGCATATAGCAGAGGATAGTTTCAATCTGCCTACCTCTGGGTTATGGGCCCAGCATGCTTCCATTGCAGTACTCTGCTGCACATGTAAGTGCAAGAGATCCTGAAGCACTCACTCATCATGGGAAAGTACCAATGTGTTTCTTCGTTGGTTGATAGAAGAAACATCTTACAAAAACTCTCCAGATTATTGACTTTTTTAAGTTTTTCTAGGAAACGTTTTAGATGAATGCTTATTAGCCTTTGTCAGTATGTACTTTTGCAAAGTGTCTCTGTGGCGCAATCAGTTAGTGTGTACGGCTATTAACTAAAAGGTTGGTGGTTCAATCCCACCCAGGGACGTAATTGACCTTGTTATCAGATTTTGGTGATCTTTAAGTAGACAAGTCAAATTTCATACCCCCTGTTATTGTGTAGGGTACCTGGCCTTCTCTGATGTAATCAGAGTTAGATTTGATTCAGTGATTTTATAAAAACATCTAGGAAGCACAATTTAGCAGTGGGTTGCAGAGAAAAAGAAATATGCTGGCAAAAAAATCAAATTGCGTGATTAAACAGCTCTTCATTTTCTGGCTTTATTTTTATGCTAACAAATTTGTTCTCTGAAAAGTGTCCACAAAGCCAAGTCTCTGATTAACACCTTTGTAGGGATGGTTTTTCACCTATTACTAAATTAAACTTGCTTCATTGGAAAGGCAGCAAGATGCATCCTCATTTCAATGTCTACTGAAATAATACAGGTTGAAACCAGGAAACATTAACGCCACTGCATCCTTGCTGCTTTCTCATGTGGAAGTCTGTTTAATGTGAAAACAAGGTGATATCTAATTAGCACACAGGTAAGGAATTACGAAAATCTTTATTTAAGGGTGAAGATGTTTCTCACAAAATTGTTGCCCCAATGCATCATTGAAATTCAAGCTGGAAAGATGATTTTAATATATCACTTGTACATTTTGTATTTCTCTTCTGGTGACAATGTAGTTTTTTTTGTCAATTACCATTTTAATAATAGGGTAAAACAAATTAAAATGGTAAAAGTTATTGTACTTTAAGTAAAAATAAAAGAGCAAAAATATCAATCCCAGTTTTGATTACTTAAATTAACAAAAAAAAAATGCATATAGCAAAGAATAGTTTCAATCTGCCTACCTCTGGGTTATGGGTCCAGCATGCTTCCATTGCAGTACTCTGCTGCACATGTAAGTGCAAGAGATCCTGAAGCACTCATTCATCATGGGAAAGTACCAATGTGTTTATTCGTTGGTTGATGGAAGAAACATCTTACAAAAACTCTCCAGATTATTGATTTTTTTATGTTTTTCTAGGAAACGTTCTAGATGTATGCTTATTAGCCTTTGTCAGTATGTACTTTTTGCAAAGTGTCTCTGTGGCGCAATCGGTTAGTGTGTTCGGCTATTAACCAAAAGGTTGGTGGTTCAATCCCACCCAGGGACGTAATTGACCTTGTGATCAGATTTTGGTGATATTTAAGTAGACAAGTCAAAATTTCAAACCCCCTCTTATGGTGTAGGGTACCTGGCCTTCTCTGATGTAATCAGAGTTAGATTTGATTCAGTGATTTTATAAAAACAGCTAGGAAGCACAATTTAGCAGTGGGTTGCAGAGAAAACAAATATGCTGGCAGAAAAATCCAATTGAGTGATTAAACAGCTCTTTATTTTCTGGCTTTATTTTTATGCTAACAAATTTGTTCTCTGAAAAGTGTCCACAAAGCCAAGTCTCTGATTAACACCTTTGTAAGGATGGTTTTTCACCTATTACTAAATTAAACTTGCTTCATTGGAAAGGCAGCAAGATGCATCCTCATTTCAATGTCTACTGAAATAATACAGGTTGACACCAGGAAACATTAACGCCACTGCATCCTTGCTGCTTTCTCATGTGGAAGTCTGTTTAATGTGAAAACAAGGTGATATCTAATTAGCACACAGGTAAGGAATTAAGAAAATCTTTATTTAAGGGTGAAGATGTTTCTCACAAAATCGTTGCCCCAATGCATCATTGAAATTCAAGCTGGAAAGATGATTTTAATATATCACTTGTACATTTTGTATTGCTCTTCTGGTGACAATGTAGTTTGTTTTTGTCAATTACCATTTTAATAATAGGGTAAAGAAAATTAAGTGGATTTTTGAAAGAAAACAATACTGTCAATATACTATTAAAACAAATTAAAATGGTAAAAGTTATTGTACTTTAAGTAAAACTAAAAGAGCCAAAATATCAATCCCAGTTTTGGATTACTTTAATTAACAAACAAAAAAATGCATATAGCAGAGGATAGTTTCAATCTGCCTACCTCTGGGTTATGGGCCCAGCATGCTTCCATTGCAGTACTCTGCTGCACATGTAAGTGCAAGAGATCCTGAAGCACTCACTCATCATGGGAAAGTACCAATGTGTTTCTTCGTTGGTTGATAGAAGAAACATCTTACAAAAACTCTCCAGATTATTGACTTTTTTAAGTTTTTCTAGGAAACGTTTTAGATGAATGCTTATTAGCCTTTGTCAGTATGTACTTTTGCAAAGTGTCTCTGTGGCGCAATCAGTTAGTGTGTACGGCTATAAACCAAAAGGTTGGTGGTTCAATCCCACCCAGGGACGTAATTGACCTTGTTATCAGATTTTGGTGATCTTTAAGTAGACAAGTCAAATTTCATACCCCCTGTTATGGTGTAGGGTACCTGGCCTTCTCTGATGTAATCAGAGTTAGATTTGATTCAGTGATTTTATAAAAACATCTAGGAAGCACAATTTAGCAGTGGGTTGCAGAGAAAAAGAAATATGCTGGCAAAAAAATCAAATTGCGTGATTAAACAGCTCTTAATTTTCTTGCTTTATTTTTATGCTAACAAATTTGTTCTCTGAAAAGTGTCCACAAAGCCAAGTCTCTGATTAACACCTTTGTAGGGATGGTTTTTCACCTATTACCAAATTAAACTTGCTTCATTGGAAAGGCAGCAAGATGCATCCTCATTTCAATGTCTACTGAAATAATACAGGTTGACACCAGGAAACATTAACGCCACTGCATCCTTGCTGCTTTCTCATGTGGAAGTCTGTTTAATGTGAAAACAAGGTGATATCTAATTAGCACACAGGTAAGGAATTACGAAAATCTTTATTTAAGGGTGAAGATGTTTCTCACAAAATTGTTGCCCCAATGCATCATTGAAATTCAAGCTGGAAAGATGATTTTAATATATCACTTGTACATTTTGTATTGCTCTTCTGGTGACAATGTAGTTTTTTTTTGTCAATTACCATTTTAATAACAGGGTAAAGAAAATTTAGTGGATTTTTGAAAGAAAACTATACTGTCAATATACTATTAAAACAAATTAAAATGGTAAAAGTTATTGTACTTTAAGTAAAAATAAAAGAGCAAAAATATCAATCCCAGTTTTGATTACTTAAATTAACAAAAAAAATGCATATAGCAAAGGATAGTTTCAATCTGCCTACCTCTGGGTTATGGGTTTGGAAATCTGCAGTCTTTTATCTGGAGATTCCCAAGCTTTTTCACATAACTCGTTCAGCTCGTGTGAGGGGGGAAAGGTTACCTCAGGCTTCTTTCCCTTGTACATATGTACCCTCTTGTCAGCGACAGGGGGTTCCTCTGTGATGTGCAAAACATCTTTTATTGCCATAATCATAAATCGAATGGATTTTGCCAATTTTGGCTGTAACTTTGCATCATCGTAATCGACACTGGAGTCAGAATCCGTGTCGGTATCTGTGTCAACAATCTGGGATAGTGGGCGCTTATGAGACCCTGACAGTCCCTGCAACATAGGATCAGGCATGGGTTGAAACCCTGACTGTCCCAAAGCTTCTGCCTTGTCTAATCTTTTGTGCAATGAGTTTACACTAGCATTTAAAACATTCCACATATCCATCCAATCAGCTGTCGGCGGAGACACCACTCAGACATGTCGACACACGTGTACCGACACACTTCACACACAGGGAATGCTTTTTCTGAAGACAGTTTCCCCACAAGGCCCTTTGGAGAGACAGAGAGAGAGTATGCCAGCACACACCCCAGCGCTATATAACCCAGGAATAAAACAGTAACTTAATGTTTGCCCAGTAGTGCTGCTGTATGTAATTTGCGAATTATGTGCCCCCCCCCCTCTTTTCAACCCTCTTGTCTAACGTGGTATAAGCAGGGTAGAGTCCGGGGAGCTTCCTCTCAGCGGTGCTGTGGAGAAAAAATGGCGCTGGTGAGTGCTGAGGGAGAAGCCCCGCCCCCTCGGAGGCGGGCTTCTGTCCCGCTTAAACTGTAAAATTGGTGGGGGCTTATACATATATAAAGTGCCCAGCTGTATATATGTTATATTTTTGCGAAAGAGGTTTATATTGCTGCCCAGGGCGCCCCCCCTGCGCCCTGCACCCTTACAGTGACCGGAGTATGTGAGGTGTATGGGAGCAAAGGCGCACAGCTGCAGTGCTATGCGTTACCTCAGTGAAGATCATGAAGTCTTCTGCCGCCTCTGAAGTCTTCTTTTCTTCTCATACTCACCCGGCTTCTATCTTCCGGCTCTGCGAGGGGGACGGCGGCGCGGCTCTGGGACGGACGGCGAGGGTGAGATCCTGCGTACCAATCCCACTGGAGCTAATGGTGTCCAGTAGCCTAAGAAGCAGGACCTTGCAACTCAGAGAGTAGGGCTGCTTCTCTCCCCTCAGTCCCTCGATGAGGGAGTCTGTTGCCAGCAGTGCTCCCTGAAAATTAAAAACCTAACAAAATACTTTCTGTCAGAAAGCTCAGGAGAGCTCCTGAAAAGCACCCAGTCTCCACTGGGTACAGTATCAAACTGAGGTCTGGAGGAGGGGCATAGAGGGAGGAGCCAGTGCACACCCAGAACTAAAGTCTTTCTTAAAGTGCCCATGTCTCCTGCGGAGCCCGTCTATGCCCATGGTCCTTACGGAGTCCCCAGCATCCTCTAGGACGTTAGAGAAAATAGGATTTTAATACCTACCGGTAAATCCTTTTCTCTTAGTCCGTAGAGGATGCTGGGCACCCGTCCCAGTGCGTACTGTGTCTGCAGTTATTAAATGGCCCTTAACTCCAGAACATTTATGTGGAGATGAAAACATCCAAGGAAGACTTGACCATCTTCCTTGGATGTTTTCCCCCTGTGTGACTGCTCTCCAGCCTCAGAGGGTTGCATCCGTGGTCCCTAGGATCCCGTCCTGGATCCCGAACCATCGCCCCTCTAGGTGGTGAGAACTGTGCAGCCACCAATGGAGTGAGATTCTGGTCTTGGAAGACAGGATTATCCTCCGGTGCATGTGTAGGTGGGATCCGGACCACTTGTCCAACAGGTCCCACTGGAACACTCTAGCATGGAACCTGCCAAACTGAATGGCCTCGTAGGCCGCAACCATCTTCCCCAGCAACTGAATGCATTGATGGATTAACACTCTTGCTGGTTTCAGAATTTGTTTGACCAGACTATGGATCTCCAGAGCCTTTCCACTAGAAGAAAACCTCTTCTGTGTCCAGTATCACTCCCAAAAACAACATCCGCGTCATTGGGACCAACTGCGATTTTGGCAAGTTTAGGAGCCAACCATGTTGTTGAAGAACTGTCAGGGAGAGTAGATGTTTTGCACCAACTGGTCCCTGGATCTCGCCTTTATCAGGAGATCATCCAAGTACGGGATAATTGTGACTCCTTGCTTGCGAAGGAGAACCATCATTTCCGCCATCACCCTGGTGAAAATCCTCGGAGCCGTGGACAGACCAAACGGCAACGTCTGAAATTGGTAATGACAATCCTGAATTGCAAACCTCAGGTAGCTTGATGCAGTGGCTAAATGGGAACATATAAGTAGGCATCCTTTATGTCTACCAAAACCATGAAATCTCCTTTATCCCCCGGACTGGAGATCACTACCCTGAGAGATTCCATCTTGAAATTGAATTTCTTTAGGTAGAAATTAAGGGATTTCAGATTTAAGATTGGTCTGACTGAGCCGTCCGGCTTCGGGACCACGAAGAGGCTTGAATAAAAACCTTCTCCCTGCTGACTAAGGCTGATTTGAACAATCGGTGAGGGGGAACGTCTTGAAACCGCAGTTTGTACCCTTGGGACACTATTTGTAAAGCCCACGAGTCCAGGTCCGAATGAATCCAGAACTGACTGAAGAGTTTTAGACGTGCCCCCCACTGGTGCGGGCTCCTGCAAGAGAGCCCCAGCGTCATGCAGTGGATTTGGCAGAAGCAGAGGACGATCTCTGCTCCTGCGATCTTGAAGAGGCTACAGACCTCTTCCCTCTTTTCCTTCCTCTACCTGCAAAGAAAGGGGAATCTTAACTTCTTGCATATCTATTGGGCCGAAATGACTGCGTCAGATAATGATTCGTCTTCATCCGTTGAGAGGGAACATAGGGCAAGAAGGATGACTTACCTACGGGAGCTGCCGAGATCAAATTAACTAGGCCGTCGCCAAACAAGGCTTCACCTTCATAGGGAAGAGACTCCCTTTCTTCTTGGAGTCAGCATCAGCATTCCCTTGGTGAATCCACAATGCCCTCCTATCCGAGACTGCCATTAAATTGGCCCGTGAGCACTTGTGCCCGGTGTAGGATTTTTAAATATGTGTAGTTTACTGTATGCAAGGGTTTAAAACCTTTTAGGAACTGAGATCTAAGGTGTATTACATGTAGTTTAAAAAAAACAAAAAAGGTTTATTTTATGGCAGTAGTTTCCAAACTGGGGTTCTTGCACTGGTAGCATAGTTTGGTGGTCCAGGACCAATTAAAATTATTTATACTTTATTAAATTGGCAAAACCATTCCCTCACAACATAACTGAACCTGAGGATGACATGCTATAAACACAATTTACTTAATTTTATATTTTTTTTCTGAATTTCTCAATAAAAAAAACTTTGGCCTAGGGGTGCCGTGAAACAAATTGTGATACTCTAGGGCAGGGGTGTCAAACCCATGGGCCGCATGCCGCCCCCAATGCATCCTTTTGTGGCCCACAGGCCGGGGTCCGACAGGGGTCCTTTTGTGGCCCGATCACCTTGCTTAGAGCGAGGGCAGGAGAGTGCAGCCAGAGTCTTTGCTTTCTATGTGCGGCACCATCTTCCAGAAGAGATCACCGGGAAGATAGTGCCCCTTCCACTGGCTACAGCACAGGTATACTGGGGTGGGGTAGCAAACTGGGGGCCCCAATGGGCCCCTCCAGCAGTCCCTCTACCAAAACACGTCTTTTGGTGGTTTTGCGGTGTTGTTATAACTACATGGTGACGATACTGTAGCACAGAGATTTTCAACCATTTACAACTCACGTCACACAGAACAAGATTTAAATATTGACAAGGCACACTGAAATATAATGGTGATGCATGGTGCAGTATCGTGTCCTAGGATGTCATGTCGCAGCTTCTCCATAGATAACGCCTGAACAGGCCCGGTGACAGGGGGGACAAAGGGGACACTTGTTCAGGGCTCCAAGTATTAAGAACAGAAATAATGGGGCCACAGTGCCAATATTGCTTTTTAAAGTGTATCCACCAACTGCTCAATTTAAGCAGGAAAACAATTAACAGGCCAACTAAACCCTCCCCCCTCCTTTTACCCCATCACTTTGTCCAGTCCCTGTGGTCCATACTGTATTGCCATTATTATGCATGTTGCTGTGCTGGGCCTTTTCTGAATGTCCCTGCCACCGCCACCGAAGAGCTGGATAGCCCAGTATGAAAACCACCTGCCGGCCTCACTGACGGTCCGAGTCAAAGGCTCCATTTTTTTTTAAAGATCCCTCTGCCAAGTTAAGGGGGGGTTGAGGGGGCCCCAGAGATATCAGTGTACTGGGCCCCGAGATTTCTGTTGCTGGCCCTGACCCTCAGGGGCGTATCTACGCCTTGGCCAGGATGGCACTTGCCAGGGGCACCATCCAGCTGTGCCAACCGTGGCTAAGGGATAGAGTTCTGCAGTCTCGAAAGGGCGCTATGGCAATCAGCGTGGGACTGACCAATTAGACGGTGAGGGAAGGATACTGAAATTGTCCCAACCCTGTTACAGTTTGAAACGCCCCTCAACTGCTGTCCACTGCTTCACTCCTAGCTCTGCCCCTTTGAAATTATTAATCCCTACCCCCCGGTAGGCGGAGTTCTCCAGGCCCATACTCAGGAGTCACCACTGCTGTACATTATGTGCCGGTTGTAGAGGCAGAGCGGGGAACATCAGAGAACGCCACAAATTACACAGTGGGCAAGGAGATGGCTGGAGACAGCTGCACAGCCATGCCTTGCAAGTTCGAGAGAGCTGTTGAATTTCAGCACTTCAAGTCAGAGCCTGCCCCCTGCTGCCCAAGCAGTCCGTGACAGTTAGTGTCGAGGAGGGGGGGATTTGTGCATGTGTGCTATCAGTGTGTGTGTGGGGGGGTGGAGGATGTGTGTGACTGTGAGGGAGCTGTCAGTGTCAGTGGGGAGAGGAGCAGGAGGGAGTTGTCAGTGTGTGGAAGTGATGAGAGTTGTCAGTACTGGGGAAATGTGTGTGTGTGTGTACTAGATTTAGGAGTGTGTGTTTGTGAGAGGTTTCAGTTGGGGAATTAGAGTTCATACAGTAATTAAATGTTTTCATATTGAGAACTACATCTCCCAGCATATACAGTGTGCTGGGGATGCTAACAAGCTTTATTTAAAAGTTTAAAAAACATTGCTTTTATGACTGCAATGGTTAAAAAGGGAGAGCTATAAATCAATTTATCAGTGAATGATCGCAGTTTGAGCTGTTACATTTTACTGAACCACCTATCCCTCCACACTCACTACCTGTCCTCAGGATACATTTACCATCCCGGCAGACGGTATACCGGCGGTCATTTGACCGATGTTGGAATCCTGACACCACTTGGGAGACTGGTGCCGGCACACAGACAGCCAACATCCCGAAGGCGAGTATTGGAGGGAGGGTTAGGACCGGGGGAGGGGGTGTTAGGGAAGGCACTAGGAGGGGGGGGGGGGGGTTAGTCCTAGCTGCCACCCCCTGAGGGTTAGCCCTATCCGCCACCCCCCCCAGAGGGTTAGGATTAGGATTAGGTATCATGTGACTGCTGGAATCCCGAGCGCCGGATGCCATACCCAACCCCCTTTACTTTTTCAGGCATTTCTATCTCTCCTCTCTCTATGGTGTTCCGATTGCCCACTTTCCCTTGTGCTTTTCTCTCTCTCTCTCTCTCCTTTGTTTAGAGCATCAGTTTCTGTAGTCCACTTTATCCTTATTTTTTCCAGTGTTTCACTATCTCTCTGATGTAATGAGGATGTATGGTCTAGAGGGATCAGTAATGCATTGTACTGTATAGAGGCGTCAGGGATGTAGCGTAGGGTATAGAGGCGTCAGGGATGTAGCGTAGGTTATAGAGGCATCAGGAATGTAGCGTAGGGAATAGAGGCATCAGGGATGTAGCGTAGGGTATAGAGGCGTCAGGGATGTAGCATAGGGAATAGAGGCGTCAGGGATGTAGCGTAGGGAATAGAGGCGTCAGGGATTTAGCTTAGGGAATATAGGCATCAGGGATGTACTAGCAGGTATATAGAGGTCAGTGTACTGTATAGAGGGTAGAGATGAGCGGGTTCGGTTCCTCGGAATCCGAACCCGCCCGAACTTCAGGTTTTTTTACACGGGGCCGAGCGACTCGGATCTTCCCGCCTTGCTCGGTTAACCCGAGCGCGCCCGAACGTCATCATCCCGCTGTCGGATTCTCGCGAGGCTCGTATTCTATCGCGAGACTCGGATTCTATATAAGGAGCCGCGCGTCGCCGCCATTTTCACACGTGCATTGAGATTGATAGGGAGAGGACGTGGCTGGCGTCCTCTCCGTTTAGACTAGAGTACTAGAGAGAGACACAAATTTTGGGGAGCATATTATTAGGAGGAGTACTACTTGCTGCTGATAGTGTGACCAGTGACCACCAGTTTAATTAATCCGTTCTCTGCCTGAAAAAAAATGATACACAGTGTGACACAGTCACATACCATATCTGTGCTCAGCCCAGTGTGCTGCATTATATGTAATACTGTATATCATTATCTGACTGTGCTGAATGCTCACTGCTCACACAGCTTAATTGTGGGGGAGACTGGGGAGCAGTTATAGCAGGAGTACATATTTTAAGTACAGTGCACACTTTTGCTGCCAGAGTGCCACTGCCAGTGTGACTGACCAGTGACCACTGACCACCAGTATTGTGATTGTCTGCTGACCACCAGTATATTGTGATTGTCTGCCTGAAAAAGTTAAACACTCGTCGTGTGGTGTTTTTATAAACGCATTCTGCAGACAGTGTCCAGCAGGTCCGTCATTACATAATATATACCTGTCCGGCTGCAGTACTAGTGTGATATATATATATATTTTAATTTTATCTCATTATCATCCAGTCTATATTAGCAGCAGACACAGTACGGTAGTCCACGGCTGTAGCTACCTCTGTGTCGGCAGTCGCTCGTCCATCCATAATTGTATACCACCTACCCGTGGTTTTTTTTTTTCTATCTTCTTGATACTAGTAGCTTACTTTAGGAGTCTGCAGTGCTGAGTCTGACAGACAGTGTCCAGCAGGTCCGTCATTACATAATATATACCTGTCCGGCTGCAGTACTAGTGTGATATATAATATATATATATTTTAATTTTATCTCATTATCATCCAGTCTATATTAGCAGCAGACACAGTACGGTAGTCCACGGCTGTAGTTACCTCTGTGTCGGCAGTCGCTTGTCCATCCATAATTGTATACCACCTACCCGTGTTTTTTTTTTTCTATCTTCTTGATACTAGTAGCTTACTTTAGGAGTCTGCAGTGCTGACAGACAGTGTCCAGCAGGTCCGTTATTACATAATATATACCTGTCCGGCTGCAGTACTAGTGTGATATATATATATATATATTTTAATTTTATCTCATTATCATCCAGTCTATATTAGCAGCAGACACAGTACGGTAGTCCACGGCTGTAGCTACCTCTGTGTCGGCAGTCGCTCGTCATCCATAAGTATACTAGTATCCATCCATCTCCATTGTTTACCTGAGGTGCCTTTTAGTTGTGCCTATTAAAATATGGAGAACAAAAATGTTGAGGTTCCAAAAATAGGGAAAGATCAAGATCGACTTCCACCTCGTGCTGAAGCTGCTGCCACTAGTCATGGCCGAGACGATGAAATGCCAGCAACGTTGTCTGCCAAGGCCGATGCCCAATGTCATAGTACAGAGCATGTAAAATCCAAAACACCAAATATCAGTAAAAAAAGGACTCAAAAATCTAAAATAAAATTGTCGGAGGAGAAGCGTAAACTTGCCAATATGCCATTTACCACACGGAGTGGCAAGGAACGGCTGAGGCCCTGGCCTATGTTCATGGCTAGTGGTTCAGCTTCACATGAGGATGGAAGCACTCAGCCTCTCGCTAGAAAAATGAAAAGACTCAAGCTGGCAAAAGCACAGCAAAGAACTGTGCGTTCTTCGAAATCCCAAATCCACAAGGAGAGTCCAATTGTGTCGGTTGCGATGCCTGACCTTCCCAACACTGGACGTGAAGAGCATGCGCCTTCCATCATTTGCACGCCCCCTGCAAGTGCTGGAAGGAGCACCCGCAGTCCAGTTCCTGATAGTCAGATTGAAGATGTCAGTGTTGAAGTACACCAGGATGAGGAGGATATGGGTGTTGCTGGCGCTGGGGAGGAAATTGACCAGGAGGATTCTGATGGTGAGGTGGTTTGTTTAAGTCAGGCACCCGGGGAGACACCTGTTGTCCGTGGGAGGAATATGGCCATTGACATGCCTGGTGAAAATACCAAAAAAATCAGCTCTTCGGTGTGGAAGTATTTCAACAGAAATGCGGACAACAGGTGTCAAGCCGTGTGTTGCCTTTGTCAAGCTGTAATAAGTAGGGGTAAGGACGTTAACCATCTCGGAACATCCTCCCTTATACGTCACCTGCAGCGCATTCATAATAAGTCAGTGACAAGTTCAAAAACTTTGGGCGACAGCGGAAGCAGTCCACTGACCAGTAAATCCCTTCCTCTTGTAACCAAGCTCACGCAAACCACCCCACCAACTCCCTCAGTGTCAATTTCCTCCTTCCCCAGGAATGCCAATAGTCCTGCAGGCCATGTCACTGGCAATTCTGACGAGTCCTCTCCTGCCTGGGATTCCTCCGATGCATCCTTGCGTGTAACGCCTACTGCTGCTGGCGCTGCTGTTGTTGCTGCTGGGAGTCGATGGTCATCCCAGAGGGGAAGTCGTAAGCCCACTTTTACTACTTCCACCAAGCAATTGACTGTCCAACAGTCCTTTGCGAGGAAGATGAAATATCACAGCAGTCATCCTGTTGCAAAGCGAATAACTGAGGCCTTGACAACTATGTTGGTGTTAGACGTGCGTCCGGTATCCGCCGTTAGTTCACAGGGAACTAGACAATTTCTTGAGGTAGTGTGCCCCCGTTAACAAATACCATCTAGGTTCCACTTCTCTAGGCAGGCGATACCGAGAATGTACACGGACGTCAGAAAAAGACTCACCAGTGTCCTAAAAAATGCAGTTGTACCCAATGTCCACTTAACCACGGACATGTGGACAAGTGGAGCAGGGCAGGGTCAGGACTATATGACTGTGACAGCCCACTGGGTAGATGTATGGACTCCCGCCGCAAGAACAGCAGCGGCGGCACCAGTAGCAGCATCTCGCAAACGCCAACTCTTTCCTAGGCAGGCTACGCTTTGTATCACCGGTTTCCAGAATACGCACACAGCTGAAAACCTCTTACGGCAACTGAGGAAGATCATCGCGGAAGGGCTTACCCCAATTGGACTCTCCTGTGGATTTGTGGCATCGGACAACGCCAGCAATATTGTGTGTGCATTAAATATGGGCAAATTCCAGCACGTCCCATGTTTTGCACATACCTTGAATTTGGTGGTGCAGAATTATTTAAAAAACGAGAGGGGCGTGCAAGAGATGCTGTCGGTGGCCAGAAGAATTGCGGGACACTTTCGGCGTACAGGCACCACGTACAGAAGACTGGAGCAACACCAAAAACGCCTGAACCTGCCCTGCCATCATCTGAAGCAAGAAGTGGTAACGAGGTGGAATTCAACCCTATATATGCTTCAGAGGTTGGAGGAGCAGCAAAAGGCCATTCAAGCCTATACAATTGAGCACGATATAGGAGGTGGAATGCACCTGTCTCAAGCGCAGTGTAGAATGATTTCAACGTTGTGCAAGGTTCTGCTGCCCTTTGAACTTGCCACACGTGAAGTCAGTTCAGACACTGCCAGCCTGAGTCAGGTCATTCCCCTCATCAGGCTTTTGCAGAAGAAGCTGGAGACATTGAAGGAGGAGCTAACACAGAGCGATTCCGCTAGGCATGTGGGACTTGTGGATGGAGCCCTTAATTCGCTTAACAAGGATTCACGGGTGGTCAATCCGTTGAAATCAGAGCACTACATTTTGGCCACCGTGCTCGATCCTAGATTTAAAACCTACCTTGGATCTCTCTTTCCGGCACACACAAGTCTGCTGGGGTTCAAAGACCTGCTGGTGAGAAAATTGTCAAGTCAAGCGGAACGCGACCTGTCAACATCTCCTCCTTCACATTCTCCCGCAACTGGGGGTGCGAGGAAAAGGCTCAGAATTCCGAGCCCACCCACTGGCGGTGATGCAGGGCAGTCTGGAGCGACTGCTGATGCTGACATCTGGTCCGGACTGAAGGACCTGACAACGATTACGGAGTCGGACATGTCGTCTACTGGCACTGCATATGATTCTCTCCCCATTGAAAGAATGGTGGAGGATTATATGAGTGACCGCATCCAAGTAGGCACGTCAGACAGTCCGTACTTATACTGGCAGGAAAAAGAGGCAATTTGGAGGCCCTTGCACAAACTGGCTTTATTCTACCTAAGTTGCCCTCCCACAAGTGTGTACTCCGAAAGAGTGTTTAGTGCCGCCGCTCACCTTGTCAGCAATCGGCGTACGAGGTTACTTCCAGAAAATGTGGAGAAGATGATGTTCATTAAAATGAATTATAATCAATTCCTCCGTGGAGACATTGACCAGCAGCAATTGCCTCCACAAAGTACACAGGGAGCTGAGATGGTGGATTCCAGTGGGGATGAATTGATAATCTGTGAGGAGGGGGATGTACACGGTGATATATCGGAGGATGATGATGAGGTGGACATCTTGCCTCTGTAGAGCCAGATTGTGCAAGGAGAGATTAATTGCTTCTTTTTTGGTGGGGGTCCAAACCAACCCGTCATTTCAGTCACAGTCGTGTGGCAGACCCTGTCACTGAAATGATGGGTTGGTTAAAGTGTGCATGTCCTGTTTGTACAACATAAGGGTGGGTGGGAGGGCCCAAGGACAATTCCATCTTCCACCTCTTTTTTTCTTTCATTTTTCTTTGCGTCATGTGCTGTTTGGGGAGTATTTTTTTGAAGGGCCATCCTGCGTGACACTGCAGTGCCACTCCTAGATGGGCCAGGTGTTTGTGTCGGCCACTAGGGTCGCTTATCTTACTCACACAGCTACCTCATTGCGCCTCTTTTTTCTTTGCATCATGTGCTGTTTGGGGAGTGTTTTTTGGAAGGGCCATCCTGCGTGACACTGCAGTGCCACTCCTAGATGGGCCAGGTGTTTGTGTCGGCCACTAGGGTCGCTTATCTTACTCACACAGCTACCTCATTGCGCCTCTTTTTTTCTTTGCGTCATGTGCTGTTTGGGGAGTGTTTTTTGGAAGGGCCATCCTGCGTGACACTGCAGTGCCACTCCTAGATGGGCCAGGTGTTTGTGTCGGCCGCTAGGGTCGCTTAGCTTACTCACACAGCTACCTCATTGCGCCTCTTTTTTTCTTTGCGTCATGTGCTGTTTGGGGAGTGTTTTTTGGAAGGGCCATCCTGCGTGACACTGCAGTGCCACTCCTAGATGGGCCAGGTGTTTGTGTCGGCCACTAGGGTCGCTTAGCTTAGTCATCCAGCGACCTCGGTGCAAATTTTAGGACTAAAAATAATATTGTGAGGTGTGAGGCGTTCAGAATAGACTGAAAATGAGTGGAAATTATGGTTTTTGAGGTTAATAATACTTTGGGATCAAAATGACCCCCAAATTCTATGATTTAAGCTGTTTTTTAGTGTTTTTTGAAAAAAACACCGGAATCCAAAACACAACCGAATCCGACAAAAAAAATTCGGTGAGGTTTTGCCAAAACGCGGTCGAACCCAAAACACGGCCGCGGAACCGAACCCAAAACCAAAACACAAAACCCGAAAAATTTCAAGTGCACATCTCTAAGTAGAGGGGTCAGTAATGCAGTGATGGTTATAGAAAGGTCAGTGATGTAGTGTCGGGTATAGAGGGGTCAGTTATGTAGTGTGGGGTAAAGAGGGGTCAGTAAAGATACTAAGCTGAAGTACTTAGAACACTTCTTGAATAAAGACACAACCTGCAAGAAAAAGTATGCAATATGGGTGAAAAGGCAAATGTCAGAGGTCTGATACAAGTGACCAGCTCCACACCTTGCACCACATAGCGTTATGTTAAACTGGGATATGTTCTTTTTTGGTGTGTGTGTGTGTGTGTGTGTGTGTGGGGGGGGGGGGGGGGTGCCAAAGGAAATTTTTGCCATTGGCTCCTTTGGTCTAGAACCAGCCCTGATCACAAAATATTTTTGTCTGAGCAGACTGGACACTGATCAGCGTTGGCTCATTCTCAGCCCCCCGCCCAGCCTCTGCTGCCAACAGACTGCTATTAGCTAGTTAACCTTCTGCCTTCCCTATCTATGACACAGACTGCTGCTAATGCTACCAGAATGTTCCCAGTGGCTTTACACCAACAGTGAATCCCAGCCGATGATGTAGGGCAGCGTGTGGGGGAGGGGGTCAGTTGCTGTGGCTCCAACATGGTAACCGCCAATGGACTGCAATGCTTTATCGAAAGGGGGGGCGCCAGTCCCTTACTTTGCCAGGGGCGCTTGGACCCCTAGCTACACCTCTGTTCACCCTAACCGATACCCCTAAACTAACCATAATTTCTGCAGTAAAAATCCATGTTTCTATGTATATAGGGGGTCATTCCGAGTTGATCGCTTGCTGCCGTTGTTCGCTGCGTAGCAATCAGTTGAAAAAAAATGGCTAATCTGTGCATGCGCATGCTCCGTAATGTGCATGCGCATCGTACGGGTACAAAGTCCATTGTGGTTTTGCACTAGTTCTAGCGATTATTCCAATCACAGAACAGGCCACAAGGAGATTGACAGAAAGAGGGCGTTTCTGGGTGTCAACTGACCGTTTTCAGGGAGTGCTTGGAAAAATGCAGGCGTGGTAGAAGAAATGCAGACGTGGCTGGGCATTCGCTGGATGGGTGTGTGACATCAAAAGCCGTCCCTCGGTTGTTAGAATCAACGCACACGAAGTGTAACTACAGTGCTGGTCTTATTTTGAAACGATTTTGCAGGCGCTCTGCTACTCAAGTATTCGCACTTCTCCAAAGTGAATATACACTCTCCAGTGGGCAGCGACAATGCGTTTGCATGGCTGCTAAAAACTGCTAGCGAGCAATCAACTCAGAATGACCCCCATAGTGTATTGCAAGAAAATATCTGTAAATTCAATGGTACCGTAAGTGCGGTATATACTCGCACTTCTTTGCGGGGTGAGAACATCTCCCCTAAGTGAAGTCAGCCCTATGAATAGAGTTTGTGTGATCCCTGTGCAGCAGTCACAGAAAGGGTTCATCTCTGCAGTTTGTCACTCAAATTACATTGCTGCATTTTTTCTAGAAGTGGATCTGAGAGCTGTTACCCGCAGACCAGCTACAATAATTATCCTGGGTACTCACTAGACCAGTGGTTCTCAAACTGCACCCTGGGGTGCCTCAGGACACTTGCAGGGGTGCCTTGGATTGGTGGTCCAGGACCAATTCAAAATATTTATAGTTAGTGTTATAGGCAAAACCAGTGCTGTTGGCTGGCAATCATAACATATGTGCACAAGCAGAAGCAAATCCTGTCCCCTACCAAAGGGCCAGTGCTAGGGTGTTTGGCGCCTCCCTGCAAACTATTAATTTGGGCCCTCTCTCCAATACTTAATAAAGGGACAGTGCGCTCCTTAATAAAAGAAGGTGTGGTATCACAAGGATGGGGCATGGCCACACAATAGCACCCCAAATCAAAATACGCCACACAGTAGCACTATCTTATTGTCATTACACCGCATGTAATAATAATAATAATACCCACAGTCGCAGTGCCCTTTATACACATAACCACCATATCAGTGCAGCTTACACACATAATGCCAACAGTAGCAGTGCCCCTTCTACACATGCCCACGGTGGCAATCCTTTACATGGCAAATATCAACCTGGTTTTGCCATGTAAAGGATTGCCACTTTAAAAAACAAACAATAAAAAAAAAAAAACAACAGGAAAAAACACAAAATCTCTCACTTTCTGATTCTCACACCCTATTACATTCCTCCCTATATATTTAAATGTTTCTATTACTGTATGTTCCCTCTTCCCTTCTCCAAACTATACACATCAAAATTTTTTAGTATTTCCAGGTAAGTTTTGTGATGTAGGCCATGCACAATTTTAGTTGCCCTAATGTATTTACAGCCTTCTGGAGATATGGCTTCTGGAACTGAACACAGGATTCTAAATGTGGCTGTACCAAGGACCTATACAGTGGCATTACAGGTTGAGTATCCCTTATCCAAAATGCTTGGGACCAGAGGAATTTTGGATATCGGATTTTTCTGTATTTTGGAATAATTGCATACCATAATGAGATATTATGGTGATGGGACCTAAATCTAAGCACAGAAGGCATTTATGTTTCATATACACCTTATACACACAGCCTGAAGGTCATTTTAGCCAATATTTTTTATAACTTTGTGCATTAAACAAAGTGTGTGTACATTCACAGAATTCATTTATGTTTCATATACACCTTATACACACAGTCTGAAGTTCATTTAATACAATATTTTTAATAACTTTGAGTATTAAACAAAGTTTGTGTACACTGAGCCATCAAAACACAAAGGTTTCACTATCTCAGTCTCACTCAAAAAAGTCCGTATTTCGGAATATTCCGTATTTCGGAATATTTGGATATGGGATACTCAACCTGTATTACTTTTTTCTGCTACTGGTTCTTTAACCTATGCAAACAAGCATCTGACTTGCCTTTCCTATTGCTTTGTTACATTGCTCACCTGAAATAGTAATACTTAGATAGCTTTCCTCTTGCCATTATAATGCCCTTAATATTATAGTTAGCCTTTGCATTTTTGAGACGTGTATGATTTTGCATTTTTTGGCATTAAATGTTGCCATGTTCTTGACCATTCCTCTAGTCCAGGGGCGGAACTGCCAGAGACAACGGAGTCAGTTGCCGCCGGGCTCCAGCCCTAAAGGGGCTTCCTCCATTGCCCTCCGGCTGTTACGTGCCCTTCCTACTAAATAGACAAAGGCGCTACCAGCAGGGTCTCGCAGTTTGTACATTCCATGCCGTAACACCCTTCTTTCCACCTTCACAATGAAGCTATTGGTACTTTGCAAAAAAAAAATTATTAGCATTGCAACTCAGCAGATCAATGCAGTGTGCAGCCACACACTCCATATATCTGCTCAGCCACAAAGCTGATTATTTCTTCACAAAGTACAAGGTGAGCTCCAAATAGAATTCTCTAGCTTAGATTATACCTTTCTATGCAAGGGTAAATAGCTCAATTGTTTGACTGCAATGCCACAGGAAATGGTTTGGATCCAAGACAGTGTGACTGAATAATAAAGAAACCTTAAGATGAGTTCATGAATGTTGTATAAGTATTAGTGAGAGAAGGGGTCAGGAGCATGCTAGGCTGCAAAAAATAAGGTAGGCTGCAAGTGAAAGTAATGATCTCCTATATATTTTCCCAGATCTGTCACTCTGTGTGGCTAACTCTGGGGGAAGTCACAGCAATGGGCGGAGACGGCATCTGCAGGACGATACACCAGTGCCAGCAGCAGACCGTAACAAAGTGACAGATCAGGGAGAATATATAGGAGGTAGGGAGGTGGCCATGGTACATGGCTGGCCAAGGGACACTAGCTCATGTACCCCTTTACCACTGAGGCTGGCCACCAAGGATGGACCTGTCACCAGTGCACATGCAATAACCTCTTCTGCTGCCCTCTTTGCAACTCAGATTGCCCAGTGCTCCCCTTCGCTAACAGTCCACAAAGTTTCCCCATCTCACGATCTGCCTCCTCACCCCCACTTTCATCTCTACAGCACACGCGCATATCATACAAGATCCCATCATGCGTACGTAGGTCTGAAATGCAAGAGGGAGGTTGGGGGGAGATTGGCATGCGCCAGCAACACCACACAGCTCACTGTGACCACAGTGGAGAGGCGCTGCAACAGGACAATACACCAACCTCGGAGCAAGGAACTGCGTCGGTCAGGAGGAGAACTATTTCAATAGCATAAAAAGGTTAATGCGTCCCACCCTATGGACACCAGACTCATCAAGTCACTGTTGCCAGAGTCTCATACAATGACTCTGAACCTCTAAGCACACTATTTGACTGTCCACACCCTGCTGTGCCTATTTCCCATCTCCTCCACCACCCTCAACACTGACCCACACATCATTCACCCACAGAGATACAATAAAGGTAGTTTGGATAAATTAGCTAAATGAAATGGATTTAACCAATTTATCTAAATGACCATTTTTGGATGTTTTCCAGTGTTTGTGAGCAAATGGTCAATTGTCATTTGCTGCCACATATTAGCAGAATTTTGTTTCAACTAGAAAAAAAAAATTGGACAGATAATCTAAGTGTGGATCCAGTTTAAAGGTCCGTATTCACGGCCCGATTTTGGGGAGAGATGTGTGCTGAGCGAACTGCTCAGCACACATCTCTGCCCCCGCTCAGCACAGCGTGATGTGTGCTGAGCGTACGGGGGGTGGGGGGGGGCGCTCATTTCACCCCCTGTGTAGGGCATTCTGTGTGTATCCAGTTTAACAGGTGTGAGCATCATACAACTACTGACTTGCGAGTAACTATACAGCAGCTCCATACCTTGTGACTTGAGGAAACACCAGTTAACCCCGGGAATGCTGCAGTCAAAGCAACAATTCCTCTTCTTACATTCCGCTGCACTTATTGTGGGGTAGCCGCAATCCCTTCTGCTGTACGGTTCCACATTACATTGTTTCTTGTCACTTCCTGTTGATGCAGTAATGAAACATCCAGGAATTACAGCAGCTTAGTTTTTTTTTTTTTTAACTGGGGCAATTTAGCTAGATCACAGGGCAATTTAGCTCCTTTGGTCCTTTTTTAGGACCAGTTAATCAGACAGTTGAGCAAACTGAAAAACAGCTAACAGGAAATTTCCACTTAAATGGTATTTTCTAATCTTATCTGACCATGACTAAGAATAAAGGATACACAAGATAAACTCTTAGAGCCATGGACCTTATCCATGTTTAAGCTCCATCAAATCTGTAATCAATAGCACTACATGCTCCCACTTTACCACTGTACTATATACTCTACCTGTGTTTTTAAGGTAAAAACACCATTTAACCCCAGTGACACTTGAATTAAAGCAGCAGCCTCTGGAATAGCATTCCTTAGCATTAATCCCAGGAAATCTGCAATCTTCACGCTCTTTGATAGCCATGCTACATTGCTGTTTACTTGGATGGAGCAGAGAGCACAACATCAGGACATAGGAAATATTACAATGCATGATAAGAAAGGTGTGAGCTCTACAGCAAGGCCTCTAACCCTTTGCCAGTGCCAAATACATAGGGCTTAACTCAGATCTGATCACAGCAGCAAATTTATTAGCTAAAACCATGTACACTGCAGGGGGGGGTGTATAATATGTGCAGAGAGAGTTAGATTTTGGTGCGGTGTGTTCAAACTGAAATCTAAATTGCAGTGTAAAAACAAAACAGCCAGTATTTACCCTGCACACAAACAATATAACCCACCTAAATCTCTCTGCAAATGTTATATCTGCCCCACCCCCCCAACCCTGCAGTGCACATGGTTTTGCCCACTAGCTAACAAATTTGCTGCATCTGGGAATTACAGCAGCTTAATATTTCTTTTTACAGAAGGTTCAGCAAATTAAATTATTTAGTGAAATACTGTAATCATAACAGTTACAGGGATATTGTAGGTAGATTTATTGTCAGTGGATAAATGTAAAAATTAAACCCTTAGGCATAGTTCCAAAATGCTGTCATTGCAATCCAGATTTTAAGGATATCATGCTTGAGCACAGGTGACTTAATTAGAACTTCGGTCAATGTGAATTAACCATTGGACTCAACCATGGTTATCCTTAAAACCCAGGGGTCTATTTAAGATCGATCTTAATCGATGTTGGGCTTCCAGGTTGAAAAAAAAACACACATTTACTAACATTTTAAAATTTATATAAAAAAATCATCTGTTCGTAAATGCAGTGCACATGGTTTTGCCCAACTGCTAACAAAAATCCTGCTGCGATCAACTCAGAATTACCCCCCATGGCCCTCATTCCGAGTTGTTCGCTCGCAAGCTGCTTTTAGCAGCATTGCACACGCTAAGCTGCCGCCTACTGGGAGTGAATCTTAGCATCTTAAAATTGCGAACGAAAGATTTGCAATATTGCGATAAGACATCTCTGTGCAGTTTCTGAGTAGCTCGAGACTTACTCTGCCAGTGCGATCAGTTCAGTGCTTGTCGTTCCTGGTTTGACGTCACAAACACACCCAGCGTTCGCCCAGACACTCCTCCGTTTCTCCAGCCACTCCCGCGTTTTTCCCAGAAACGGTAGCATTTTTTCCCACACGCCCCTAAAACGGCCTGTTTCCGCCCAGAAACACCCACTTCCTGTCAATCACATTACGATCACCAGAACGATGAAAAAACCGTGAGTAATATTCCTAACTGCATAGCAAATTTACTTGGCGCAGTCGCAGTGTGAACATTGCGCATGCGCATTAAGCGGAAAATCGCTGCGATGCGAAGAAAATTACCGAGCGAACAACTCGGAATGACCACCTATGTGCACTGCAGGGAAGGCAGATTTAACATGTGCAGAGAGAGTTAGATTTGGGTGTGGTGTGTTCAATCTGCAATCTAATTTGCAGTGTAAAAATAAAGCAGTCAGTATTTACCCTGCACAGAAACAAAATAACTCACCCAAATCTAACTCTTTCTGCACATGTTATATCTGCCTCCCCTGCAGTACACATGGTTTTGCCCAACTGCTAACAAAATTCCTGCTGCGATCAACTTGGAATTACCCCCATCGATTGATGTTTTCACACTGCTCGTGTATATAAGACATAGGGCCTAATTCAGTTTGGATCGTAATACGCGTTCCAACCGCAAAAACTATGAAGAGGATGGGGGCATATACGCAGGGTCCATCCTGTGCGTGTGCCTACATTTTCTCCGGGTGCCCCGCAGAAAATGCGAATGCCTCTGCCTGTCAATCAGTAGAGGGCGTACCTTCGCAGGTATATCGCGATCATGAGCCATGTCTCCCATTTTTGTCATTATAGGTGCTCTGTGAGCTGCTGGCCATGCCCCAGCCCCTCTGTCTCCCGTGAATAGAGATTGAGGCTTATTCAGACCAGATCGCTTCAATTTATTTTCACCCAGCGGGCAATCTGGTTTGCACTGCACATGCGTATGCGCCACAATGCGTAAGTGCGACGGTCCGGAGATCACAAGAAGATTGACAAGAAGAGGGTGTTTGTGTGGGTGGCAACTGAATGTTTCTAGGGAGTGTCCGGAAAAACACTGGAGGGACCCGGCGTTTTGTGGGAGGATTTGTGATGTCACCTCAATGGCTGAGTAAGTGCTGAGCTGTGCAGCTCTTGTGCACATGTGATCACACACCTGCACAGCAAATTTTCCCTTCCGCTGTAGGCGACAACTACCTGATTACAGGGATGCAAAAAACACACCCTAGCGATCAGGTCTGAATTACCCACAATGTGCATATTTGCAGAGCAACAAGCTACAGGGAGCCTTCCACCCCCCCTCCCAAATCTACCTCTCTCTGCATGTTACATCTGTCCCACAGTGGCGTGCGGTGAGGTCAGTGGCTAGTGAGGCACTACAGCCATAATGTCCGCCGAATCCTGCCGATGACCCTTAGCCAATGCCCGCTACTGCCTCTGAGCCGATACCCGCTGCCACCGCCAATGGCTTACAAACTCGCCCACAATCAACTGACCCAGCCCTCCACCACTAATTTCTATCTCAGTCCGATGCCGCCAATGCCCGCTGCCTGCCTGCTCATTGTTCTCGTTATATATTATACATTTTTAAAGAAAAAAAAATGAGTGTTTGGGACTGGGAAGGGTGAGGGAGGAGGACATGAATGCAATTTTGTTGTCCAGGGCTTCCATTAACTTAAAGGAGAAGGGTCTGAATGGGTTAAAAAAAATGCGTGAGGTCCCCCCTCCTTAGTATAACCAGCCTCGGGCTCTTTGAGCCGGTCCTGGTTATTTAAATACTGGGGGAAAAATTGGACAGGGGTTCCCCGTATTTAGACAACCAGCACCGGGCTCTTAGACCGGTCCAGGTTCCAAAAATACGTGGGACAATAGATGTAGGGGTCCCCCATATTTTTAAAACCAGCACCGACTCCACTAGCCAGAGAGATAATGCCACAGCCGGGGGACACTTTTATGTAGGTCCCTGCGGCCCTGGCATTACCCCTCCAACTAGTCACCCCTGGCCGGGGTTCCCTGGAGGAGTGGGGACCCCTTAAATCAAGAGGTTCCTCCCCTCGAGGCACCCAAGGGCCAGGGGTGAAGCCCGAGGCTGTCCCCAGCACCCCTGGGTGGTGGGTGCCGGGCTGATAGCCATGTGTGTAAAAAAAGAATATTGTTTTTTCGTTGTGGAACTACAAGGCCCAGCAAGCCTCCCCCGCTTGCTGGTACTTGGAGAACCTCAAGTACCAGCAGGCGGGGAAATAACGGGCTTGCTGGTACCTGTAGTTCTACAACAACAAAAAATACCCAAATAAAAACACAAACACACACAGCGTGACAGTAAAATTATTGAGACAGGCTGTAGCATGTGGGTGCATGTAACCCTATAAAAGTGATGGATTGGGTGACTATTACAATACCCACTGTTGCTGTCTGAAAAATGATGGATTTATAGATTGCTCTGCCGAGACATGTTTTTTTCTAAAATGCACCACAGGTATGGATGGATAGTATACTTGACGACACAGAGGTAGGTAGAGCAGTGGCCTACTGTACCGTACTGCTATATATTATATTATTTATTATTATTATTATCCTTTATTTATATGGCGCCACAAGGGTTCCGCAGTGCCCAATTACAGAGTACATAAACAAATAATCAAACAGGAAAACAGCAACTTACAGTTGACGACAATATAGGACAAGTACAGGGTAAATAAACATAGCTACATCAGCAGATGACACTGGAATAAGTATCAGGTGGCAGAAGACTGCTGGATTTGGTGCAGCTGAAGATTATTAAAGTAAGAAAAGAGTAAGCACATGAGGGAAGAGGGCCCTGCTCGTGAGAGCTTACATTCTAAAAGGGAGGGGTAGACAGACAGGGGTGAGACAGATGGGGTACATAGAGAGCATGGAACAGAGGTTTAGGATGAGATTTGGCTGGGTTTGGTGAAGAAGTGGGTCTTGAGAGCCCGTTTGAAGTTTTGTAGAGAGGTGGAGAGTCTGAGGGGGAGAGGTAGGGAATTCCAGAGAAGTGGTGCAGCACGTGAAAAATCTTGGAGGTAGGAGTGGGAGGAAGTAATCCGTAGGCAGGAGAGTCGGTGTGCATTAGCAGAGCGAAGAGGACGGGTGGGAGTGTAAAGCGAGATAAGATCAGAGATGTAGATGGGAGAGGAGTGGGTGAGGGCTTTGTAAGCAAGTGTGAGAAGCTTGAAATGGATTCTGAAAGGGAAGGGGAGCCAGTGAAGGACTAGTAAGAGAGGAGAGGTGGACGTAGTGCGTTTGGTGAGGAAAATGAGCCGGGCAGCAGCATTGAGGATAGATTGGAGTGGAGAGAGGTATTTGTCAGGAATGCCAGTCAGGAAGAGATTACAGCAGTCCAGTCTGGAGATGACCAGTGAGTGGATAAGAGTCTTAGTAGCATCCTGGGTCAGAAAGGGTCTGATCCTGGAAATATTTTTTAGATGAAAACGGCAGGTTTGTGAGAGGTGCTGAATGTGTGGTTTGAAGGAGAGGGAGGAGTCAAGGATTACTCCAAGACAGCGCGCTTGGGGGGTAGAGGAGATAGTAGTGCCATCAATAGATAATGAGATTGTAGGAGGTGAGATTATGCGGGAGGGAAGATGATCAGCTCGGTCTTAGACATGTTAAGTTTAAGAAAGCGCTGGGACATCCAGGAAGAGATAGCAGAGAGACAGTTGGAGATACGAGTGAGGAGAGTAGGGGAGAGGTCTGGAGAGGAAAGATAGATTTGAGTGTCATCAGCATAGAGATGATATTGGAAACCAAAAGAACTAATGAGCTTACCTAGTGAGGACGTATAGAGAGAGAAGAGAAGAGGACCAAGGACAGAACCTTGGGGTACCCCTACAGTTAGTGGAAGTGAGGGGGAGGTGGAGTCATGAGAGGAGACAGAGAATGAACGGTCAGAAAGGTAGGACGACAACCAAGAGAGGGCAGTGTTACGCAGACCAATGGAGTGAAGGATTTGCAGTAGGAGAGGATGGTCCACAGTGTCAAAAGCAGCAGAGAGATCAAGTAGAATAAGTAGAGAGTAGTGTCCCTTAGATTTAGCAGCATGGAGGTCATTGCATACTTTTGTAAGGGCAGTTTCAGTGGAGTGGAGAGGACGGAAGCCAGACTGGAATGGGTCAAGCAGTGAGTGTGAGGAAAGAAAGGAAGTAAGGCGGTTGTAGACAATACGCTCAAGGAGTTTGGAGGCAAAAGGGAGGAGAGAGATGGGTCGGTAGTTGGAGAGAGTGTTTGGATCAAGGGTAGGTTTTTTTAAGAATAGGAGAGATGAGAGCGTGCTTGAAGGCAGAGGGGACAGTGCCTGATGAGAGGGAGAGATTGAGAAGGTGGGAAAGATGGGAACAAGCAGAAGAAGAGAGGTGGCAAAGGAGGCGGGAGGGGATAGGGTCAAGTGGGGAGGTGGTGAGGGGACAGGAACGAATGAGGGCCATGACTTCCTCTCCAGATGCATGGGAGAAAGATGACAGAGTTGGTGCGAGGGATGGGGAGGGTTGGTAAGGGATGGGAGAAGGCTGGTTACTGATAGTCTGGTGTGATGTGATGTCCTGACGTATGGAGTCAATTTTGGATGTGAAGTAAGTGGCAAAGTCAAGAGCAGAGAGTGAGGAAGGGAGACGAGGTGGAGGTGGGCAGAGGAGTGAGTTGAGAGTGGCAAAGAGGCGCCGGGGGTTGGAAGACTGGGAGGAGATGAGGTTCTTGAAGTATGACTGTTTAGCAAGAGAAAGGGCAGCACTGAAGGATGAGAGCATAAGTTTGAAATGGAGGAAGTCTGCCTTAGAGCGTGATTTCCTCCAGTGTCGCTCAGCAGTACATGAGCATTTTTGCAGATATCTGGTGCATTTGGTGTGCCAGGGTTGAGGTGTTAATTTGCAAGGGTGAATAGTGGTTGGTGGAGCAACAGAGTCAAGAGCAGAAGTAAGGGAAGCATTGTATGTGGAAGTGGCTTGTTCAGGGCATGAGAGAGAGAGAATAGGAGAGAGAAGTGAGTCAAACAGGGAGGAAAGGAATGTGGTGTCAATAGCTTCAATGTTACGCTTAGTGATGGTAGCCTTAGGAGGTAGAGATGGGGAAGTCGAGAGAGATAGGTTGAAGGAGAGCAGGTGGTGGTCAGAGAGGGGAAATGGGGAGTTGGAAAAATCAGAAATATCACAGCGGTGAGTGAAGACCAGATCCAGTGAGCTCCCATTCACATGGGAGGGTGAGGAGGTCCACTGGGAGAGACCAAGTGAAGAGGTGAGGTTAAGGAGTTTAGAGGCAGGGGATTGTGTGGGGATGTCAATAGGGATGTTGAAATCGCCTAGGATAATGGTGGGAATGTCAGAAGAGAGGAAGTGAGGAAGCCAGGAAGCAAAGTTGTCGATGAATTTGGAAGCAGTGCCAGGGGGGGCGGTAAATGACATCTACTCTAAGATGGACTGGTTGGAAGAGGCATATGGCGTGGACCTCAAATGCAGAGAATATAAGGGATGGTTCTGGTGGTATGAGTTGGTAGGAGTAACTAGAAGGTAAAAGGACCCCAACACCACCCCCATGGCGACCCCCAGGTCGGGGTGTGTGTGTGAATGTAAGGCCCCCAGCAGAGAGAGCAGCAGCAGTAGTAGTGTCAGAGGGCGTAATCCAAGTTTCAGTAATGGCTAGTAGGTGTAGGGAGTTGGAAATGAAAAGGTCATGAGTGGGGACCAGTTTGTTACAAACAGATCTGGCATTCCAGAGGGCACAGGATAGGGGGTATGAGTTTGTGGGAGAGATGTGAATTAGATTTTCAGGGTTGCTGTAGCAATGAGGTGGGATTAACTTTGAGGGCAGGGATGATGAGAGAGTAGTGATGGTACGGGTGCCTGAGCTAGGAGGGGAAACTGCAGGAGGTGGGCAGGGAGGGAGGTCAGTGTGATGTGGATGGGGGTGTGGGGAGGTGACAGGGAAGGGAGAGAGGGAGCAGGGCTGAGTTGTGGGGTAGCAGGACCATGGGGCAGAGGTGAATGAAAGTGGGGTAACAGGAAAGGTGGGGGAAGGAAACAGAGGGATGGAGGGGAGACAGAGGAGGGGAGAGAGGAGGAGGTGGAGGAGACTAGTGGGGAAGGATAAAGATACATTATTAGGTAGACACTGAGTGATGTGGGGAGTATAAGAAAACCTTGACATAGTGTTAAGTAGGTAAATAGGTTGAAGTAGTGGAAGTAGGAGAGGAGACTGTAAGTCAATCCGAGCAGAAGAATTGCAGAAATGCAGGTGAGAAAAGCAGTGTAGGCTCAAGGGGTGTAGATTTAGTATGAAATGAGTCAAAAGCGTAGATAATGTGGGTGCAGAAATGTATTTGGAGTGTAAGAAATGAAAGGATTGTGAGAGGTTTAAGAAGCAATGGTAATTATGTTAGATGTTTTAAGTGTTTGCAGGTAAAATTGCATTGGTGCAGCTGTGCTTAAAAAACAAAATTACAATAATACAGATACAGGCATTTGTAGGTGAAATGGATGGTTTATGAAATGTCCAAGTAAGGTAGTTCTGTGCTATGTAATCAGATGCAACAATCAGGAGGTGAGTGATCTGAGGAGTAAGTGACTCACATTTGTTATTAGTTCTTCAGTTTTCTTTGTTTTGTTAGATTGGTGTGCTTCTGTTTTCCTTCTTTTTCACTTCGATTGAACGCTGATTGAACACTGCTGTTATGTGTCAATTTTATCACGCTTTGATAAAAATGCACGCTTAGATCAATAAATGCACAGCCAAATGGCTTTGCACCGCCTACACCATTGGACTTAAGTAGAAGATATTACAAGTGAAACCAATAATTGAAATCTGTAACCACACCCCACCCCCTCAAATGCCAGGCAATAAATTACCTTAAAAACAACAACCAGGCATTCCACAAAGATTAAACTGGGTCTATATCATTCAAAACTTTAAAAAAGTACTTCAAAATCACATACTATGCAATAATGTTTCAATTTGCATAACCCAGCAGAATTAGCTTTGCATATATAGATATAGTGCAGCAGAATATATTGGTGGTTGTAGTCAATTGTAATTACCTGTAGGTGACAAGAAGAGAAGAAACGTCAATTCACAATCGATATCAGCTGAAGATAAATTAACGCTGATTGAACGCTGCTGTTATGTGTCAATTTTATCACGCTTTGATAAAAATGCACGCTTGGATCAATAAATGCACAGCCAAACGGCTTTGCACAGCCTACACCATTGGACTTAAGTAGAAGACTATTACAAGTGAAACCAATAATTGAAATCTGTAACCACACCCCACCCCCTCAAATGCCAGGCAATAAATTACCTTAAAAACAACAACCAGGCATTCCACAAAGATTAAACTGGGTCTATATCATTCAAAACTTTAAAAAAGTACTTAAAAATCACATACTATGCAATAATGTTTCAATTTGCATTACCCAGCAGAATTAGCTTTGCATATATAGATATAGTGCAGCAGAATATATTGGTGGTTGTAGTCAATTGTAATTACCTGTAGGTGACAAGAAGAGAAGAAACGTCAATTCACAATCGATATCAGCTGAAGATAAATTAACGCTGATTGAACGCTGCTGTTATGTGTCAATTTTATCACGCTTTGATAAAAATGCACGCTTGGATCAATAAATGCACAGCCAAACGGCTTTGCACAGCCTACACCATTGGACTTAAGTAGAAGACTATTACAAGTGAAACCAATAATTGAAATCTGTAACCACACCCCACCCCCTCAAATGCCAGGCAATAAATTACCTTAAAAACAACAACCAGGCATTCCACAAAGATTAAACTGGGTCTATATCATTCAAAACTTTAAAAAAGTACTTCAAAATCACATACTATGCAATATTGTTTCAATTTGCATTACCCAGCAGAATTAGCTTTGCATATATAGATATAGTGCAGCAGAATATATTGGTGGTTGTAGTCAATTGTAATTACTCAGCAGAATTAGCTTTTCATATATAGATATAGTGCAGCAGAATATATTGGTGGTTGTAGTCAATTGTAATTACCCAGCAGAATTAGCTTTGCAAATATAGATATAGTGCAGCAGAATATATTGGTGGTTGTAGTCAATTGTAATTACCCAGCAGAATTAGCTTTGCATATATATAGTGCAGCAGAATATATTGGTGGTTGTAGTAAATTGTAATTACCCAGCAGCAGCTCTACTGCACTCAACATCACCAGTGCTCACAATATATATAATGCTATATACTATGCCATAGTGGTGCTTACTATATAACACCTCCTACTGCGTTCCCCCTGGCAATGAGCATGACACCCAGAGAGTGAAACCCCTGGCAATGAGCATGACACCCAGCACGTGAAACTCTTGGCATTGAACAGTTTTTGTAAAAGTAATTAGAAGCTTTACTGTAGGGCATAGTGTATCACAGATATTGTGGTGAGTGACATAATATGTTCCAAAGGGCAATAATGTGTGGGGCTTAACATGGTGGAAATTACTGTACTTTTTTCCCTGTGGTGGCCGAGGTCTGTTGGTGCAGGGTCAAGAACTGGGGTGTAAGGTAGTCTTTGCCTGCAAGGCTACGCTCATTTTATGGAGACCATACCCATACATTTAAGTGTGGCATATACCTGCGCTTGCTCGCGGGGTGAGAACATCTCCCTAATTGAATTCAGCGATATGAATAGATGTTGTGCAGCAGCCACAGAAAGGGTTAATCTCTACAGCTTGTCACTAAATTACATTGTTGCAATTTTAGCTGGGAGCTGCAATAATTACTCTAATACATAACACAGCCAACACTTCTATATTCACACAATATACTGCATGGTGAATATAGCAGTGGGTTGCAGAGAAAAACAATATGCTGGCAAAAAAATCCAATTGAGTGATTAAACAGCTCTTCATTTTCTGGCTTTATTTCTATGCTAACAAATTTGTTCTCTGAAAAGTGTCCACAAAGCCAAGTATCTGATTAACACCTTTGTAGGGATGGTTTTTCACCTATTACTAAATTAAACTTGCTTCATTGGAAAGGCAGCAAGATGCATCGTCATTTCAATATCTACTGAAATAATACAGGTTGACACCAGGAAACATTAACGCCACTGCATCCTTGCTGCTTTCTCATGTGGAAGTCTGTTTAATGTGAAAACAAGGTGATATCTAATTAGCACACAGGTAAGGAATTAAGAAAATCTTTATTTAAGGGTGAAGATGTTTCTCACAAAATCGTTACCCCAATGCATCATTGAAATTCAAGCTGGAAAGATGATTTTAATATATCACTTGTACATTTTGTATTGCTCTTCTGGTGACAATGTAGTTTGTTTTTGTCAATTACCATTTTAATAATAGGGTAAAGAAAATTAAGTGGATTTTTGAAAGAAAACAATACTATCAATATACTATTAAACAAATTAAAATGGTAAAAGTTATTGTACTTTAAGTAAAAATAAAAGAGCTAAAATATCCATCCCAATTTTGGATTACTTTAATTAAAAAAAAATGCATATAGCAGAGGATAGTTTCAATCTGCCTACCTCTGGGTTATGGGCCCAGCATGCTTCCATTGCAGTACTCTGCTGCACATGTAAGTGCAAGAGATCCTGAAGCACTCACTCATCATGGGAAAGTACCAATGTGTTTCTTTGTTGGTTGATGGAAGAAACATCTTACAAAAACTCTCCAGATTATTGACTTTTTAAAGTTTTTCTAGGAAACGTTCTAGATGAATGCTTATTAGCCTTTGTCAGTATGTACTTTTTGCAAAGTGTCTCTGTGGCGCAATCGGTTAGTGTGTTCGGCTATTAACCAAAAGGTTGGTGGTTCAATCCCACCCAGGGATGTAATTGACCTTGTGATCGGATTTTGGTGATATTTAAGTAGACAAGTCAAAATTTCAAACCCCCTGTTATGGTGTGGGTACCTGGCCTTCCCTGATGTAATCAGAGTTAGATTTGATTCAGTGATTTTATAAAAACAGCTAGGAAGCACAATTTAGCAGTAGGTTGCAGAGAAAAAAAATATGCTGGCAGAAAAATCCAATTGAGTGATTAAACAGCTCTTCATTTTCTGGCTTTATTTTTATGCTAACAAATTTGTTCTCTGAAAAGTGTCCACAAAGCCAAGTCTCTGATTAACACCTTTGTAAGGATGGTTTTTCACCTATTGCTAAATTAAACTTGCTTCATTGGAAAGGCAGCAAGATGCATCCTCATTTCAATGTCTACTGAAATAATACAGGTTGACACCAGGAAACATTAACGCCACTGCATCCTTGCTGCTTTCTCATGTGGAAGTCTGTTTAATGTGAAAACAAGGTGATATCTAATTAGCACACAGGTAAGGAATTAAGAAAATCTTTATTTAAGGGTAAAGATGTTTCTCACAAAATCGTTGCCCCAATGCATCATTGAAATTCAACCTGGAAAGATGATTTTAATATATCACTTGTACATTTTGTATTGCTCTTCTGGTGACAATGTAGTTTGTTTTTGTCAATTACCATTTTAATAATAGGGTAAAGAAAATTAAGTGGATTTTTGAAAGAAAACAATACTGTCAATATACTATTAAAACAAATTAAAATGGTAAAAGTTATTGTACTTTAAGTAAAAATAAAAGAGCAAAAATATCCATCCCAGTTTTGGATTACTTTAAATTAACAAAAAAAATGCATGTAGCAAAGGATAGTTTCAATCTGCCTACCTCTGGGTTATGGGCCCAGCATGCTTCCATTGCAGTACTCTGCTGCACATGTAAGTGCAAGAGATCCTGAAGCACTCACTCATCATGGGAAAGTACCAATGTGTTTCTTTGTTGGTTGATGGAAGAAACATCTTACAAAAACTCTGCAGATTATTGACTTTTTAAAGTTTTTCTAGGAAACGTTCTAGATGAATGCTTATTAGCCTTTGTCAGTATGTCCTTTTTGCAAAGTGTCTCTGTGGCGCAATCGGTTAGTGTGTTCGGCTATTAACCAAAAGGTTGGTGGTTCAATCCCACCCAGGGATGTAATTGTCATTCCAGTCTGCAGAAGTCCGGTATTCGGGAGTTGTCATCTCATCCCAAGAGGTCGTTTGGTTCCCTGGAGTCCTGACTGATCACCGTTTTATATCCAGTGGTGTTCGTGAGTTGCGGCTCAGCCGCTTTACCTTTTATATTTTGTGTTTGGAGCATTTGCGGAGGGTTCCGCTTCCACAAGTCCTCTCTGGTACTTGGCGGTGCCGGGTAGGAGAATTGGACAAGTGGATATTTTGGTTGTCCTTTTTCCTGGCGGTTTCTCCGCACATATTATAGTTTTGAGTTTGCTTAGCCCCTGGCCTGGTTGTTTAGTTAGAGGGCCTCTTGTTATCACCCTGTCTCGGGTTTCCCTTTGTCTCTCATTAAGACCGGGGGGCATCAAAGTTGGGCAGACATAATCCGTCCTTCAAACGCGGCTGCCAAGGGCTCAAGAAACCATAGTCTCGCAGGGGATTTCTGACAACACGGGTGAGACAACAGAGTTAGGGCGCCAGGGGCTATTTTCCTGTCCTGCTCCCTTCCCCAGCATTCCGTTCCAGTGCTCCAGTCCTTGCCATAAGATCTTCTCTGACCAGAGTGCTGGAATCATAACATTATTACCGGCCATACCAAAACTTAAAATTAAACGGGGTTTAATTTTTTCTCATTCAGTTTTGTGAGAGTTTATCGGCCTCATGAATCCAACAGGTTTAGGGCCAAATCCTGGTCAGCTCTTAGTCAGCCAGATTCAAGAACTTACTCAGATGGTTCAGGATCTTTCTCTTTGGGTGAAGTCGCAGGAAGATCTTTTGCGAGCTTCCCCAAGGGTAGTCCCTGAACCAAAGATGCATTTGCCTGACCGTTTTTCTGGTGATAGAAAAGAGTTTTTTAATTTTAAAGAATCCTGTAAACTTTATTTTCGTTTAAGACCGACTTCCTCGGGTACTGAATCTCAGCGGGTCGGGTTTATTATTTCTTTGCTCCAGGGGGATCCTCAGACCTGGGCATTTGGTTTAAGAGCAGAGGATCCGGCATTGTTGTCAGTTGACGCTTTTTTTGAGTCTTTAGGGCTCTTGTATGATGACCCTGATAGAGAGGCGTCCGCTGAAAGTCAGTTGCGCGCTCTCAGACAGGGTAGAAATCCTGCAGAGGTTTATTGTACGGAGTTTCGCCGTTGGTCGAACGACTGTGGCTGGAATGACCCAGCCCTGCGCAGTCAGTTTCGCCTCGGCTTATCAGAGTCTATAAAAGACAGTCTCCTTCAGTACCCCGCTCCTGAGACTCTCGATAAACTCATGGAGCTTTCTATTAAGATTGATCGTCGTCTCAGAGAGCGGAGGGCTGAAAAAGGAGCACCTGTAAGGTCAAGTCCGTGTGTATATTCCATTCCTGAAGACGTAGAGGAGACCATGCAGATGGGTCTCTCCCGGCTGTCTCCTGAAGAAAGAGCCAGAAGGCAAAATTCTGGTCTTTGTCTGTACTGTGGGGGTAAGGGACATTTTGCTCGTAATTGTCCGAACAAGTCGGGAAACGCTTTGACCAGGTGAATTGTGAGGGGGTTCACCTAGGTCTGCAGCTTATCTCCTCGAATAACTCCCTTTTAGTCCCAGTTAAAGTTTCCTTTGGCAGCCTCAGTTCTTCGGTGTCGGCTTTTGTTGACAGTGGAGCTGCAGGAAACTTTATGGATTTAACTTGGGCTAAGGCCTTAGGCATTCCTCAGTTACCTTTGGGTAGGTGTGTCACCATGCATGGCTTAGATGGGAGTCCGCTGTCTAATGGGATTATTTCTCTCCGTACACCCCCTGTACTACTTACAGTAGGAGCTCTACATTCCGAGAAAATCGAGTTCTTTCTTACACATTGCCCAGCAGTTCCAGTTGTTCTGGGTCACCCTTGGCTGGCCTTTCATAATCCCACCATTGATTGGCGGTCGGGGGAGATTTCACATTGGGGTACTTTTTGTGATAAGGAATGTATCACGTTTCCAGTCAGAGTAGCAGCTATCATTCCAGAACTCATTCCGGTGGAATACCAGGAGTTTGCTGATGTTTTCTCCAAAGGCAATGCGGACATTCTGCCTCCCCATCGGCCTTATGATTGTGCTATTGAGTTAATTCCTGGTGCCGCATTGCCAAAGGGAAGATTATATGCATTATCCGGGCCAGAAACTGCGGCTATGAATGATTATGTAAAGGAGAGCCTTGAGAAAGGATTTATTAGACCATCAAAATCTCCTTTAAGTGCAGGCTTCTTCTTTGTGGAGAAAAGGGATGGCTCGCTTAGACCTTGCATTGATTTTAGAGCCCTGAATAAGATCTCAGTTAAAAACACCTATCCTTTGCCGTTGATTTCTGTACTCTTTGATCAGTTACGTTCTGCTGTGATTTTTTCTAAAATTGACCTTAGAGAAGCGTACAACCTCATCCGAATTAAATCTGGAGATGAGTGGAAAATGGCCTTCAGTACTCAGTCGGGTTACTACGAATACCTGGTGATGCCGTTCGGCCTGTCCAATGCTCCGGCAGTTTTTCAAGACCTCATTAACGATGTGCTCCGTGACTTCCTAGGGAAATTCGTGGTCGTTTACTTAGACGACATCCTGATTTTTTCTAAATCAATGGAACAACATGTTACCCAGGTGCGTCTGGTTCTTCAAAAGTTATGTGAGAATAATTTATATGCCAAGCTGGAGAAGTGTGAGTTTCATGTCACGGAAGTATCTTTTTTAGGGTACATAATTTCCCCTCAGGGATTTTCCATGGAACCAAAGAAACTCCAGGCCATCCTTTGTTGGGTGCAACCCACCAATTTAAAAGCAATTAAGCGTTTTTTAGGGTTTGCGAATTATTATAGGAGGTTCATTCATTCTTTTTCTGACCTGGTTGCTCCCATTGTAGCTCTGACAAAGAAAGGAGCGGATCCTACCAACTGGTCGCGTGAAGCTGAGTTGTCCTTCCGGGCCTTGAAACAAGCCTTTGTCTCGGCTCCAGTCCTCAGACATCCTAATCCGGAATTGCCCTTTGTGGTGGAGGTTGATGCCTCGGAGGTTGGAGTGGGGGCTATCCTTTCTCAAAAGGATCCGGAGTCTCTGGAGTTACATCCTTGTGCCTTTATGTCCAGGAAATTCTCCTCCGCTGAATCCAACTATGACGTTGGTAATCGGGAGTTACTGGCGGTAAAATGGGCTTTCGAGGAGTGGAGGCATTGGCTGGAGGGAGCAAAACATACTATTTCGGTATTGACTGACCATAAGAACCTGCATTACATTGAATCGGCTAAGCGGCTTAATGCCCGGCAGGCACGTTGGGCATTATTTTTTACGCGTTTCAAATTTATAATCACTTTCAGGCCTGGTTCCAAGAATACTAAGGCTGATGCCCTGTCACATAGCTTTCTTCCGGTTCACAATAACAATCCTGTTACCCCCATACTTCCATCTTCGGTCATCTGGGCGGGCCTCACACAAGATTTATTTACCCAGTTAAAACAGCTTCAACACCAAGCTCCTAGAATTACTCCTGCTGGTCGTCTTTACGTCCCTGAGTTTTTGAGAGTTACTGTTTTAACGGAATTCCATGATAACAAAGTTTCAGGGCATCCAGGAGTCTCTAAGACATTGGAGTTAGTCTCTCGCTCAGTATGGTGGCCTGGTCTTTCTAAAGACGTCAAGGAATTTGTTTATTCATGTCAGGTTTGTGCCCAGCATAAGGTTCCCCGTTCCTTGCCCATCGGGCAACTTATGCCCTTAAATGTTCCTCTCAGGCCGTGGTCTCATATTTCCATGGATTTTGTGGTTGACCTTCCCCTTTCAGCCGGATTCCGAGTCATATGGGTGGTAGTGGACCGTTTTAGTAAAATGGCTCATTGTATTGCTCTTCCCCGATTGCCTTCTGCCCAAGGGTTGGCAGTTTTGTTTCTCCGCCATGTATTCAGGCTTCATGGGTTGCCTACTGATATTGTTTCTGATCGGGGTCCACAATTCATCGCACAATTCTGGAAATGTTTTTGTGCCTCATTGAAGATGAAATTGTCGTTAACATCCGGTTACCACCCACAATCCAACGGGCAAACCGAACGAGTTAACCAATCATTGAAACAATATTTGCGCTTGTATTCAGCCAAACTCCAGAATGATTGGTCCGAGTTTCTTCCGTTGGCTGAATTTGCTTACAATAATTCTTGTCATTCCTCCACTAAAGAGTCTCCATTCTTTTCAGTTTTTGGTTTTCACCCCAGAGCTAATTCTTTTTTTCATCATTCCTCAGTCTCCTCGCTTACCTTAACCTCCCATCTCAGAGCCATTTGGAAAAAGGTGCACCTTGCTCTCAGAAAAGCGGCCTTTCGAGAGAAGAAATTTTCTGACAGGCTCCGACGTCCTTGCACTTTTAAGGTGGGAGATAGGGTGTGGTTGTCGACTCGCAACATCAGGCTTCGACAATCCTCAGCTAGACTGGGACCCAAATTTATTGGGCCATTTCTTATTATTAAAAGAGTCAACCCAGTTGCCTTTCGGTTACGTTTACCAAGATCTCTCAGGATTGGAAATACGTTTCATTGTTCCCTGTTGAAACAATATGTTTCTTCCAGTAGATTTCCTCGGAAGATCTCTCAGGGTAGATCTCCAGTGGATGTACAGGGACAACAGGAGTTCTTGGTAGAGAAGGTTCTCGATTCCAAATTGTCCCGGGATCGGCTGTATTTTCTGGTTCACTGGAAAGGCTATGGTCCGGAGGAAAGGTCTTGGGTCCTGGATAAGGATCTTCATGCCCCGAGGCTCAAGAGGGCATTTTTTCGGGAATTTCCTCAGAAACCTGGCTTTAGGGGTTCCTTGACCCCTCCTCAAGGGGGGGGTACTGTTAGGCGCCGGGGTCCGCTTGATGGTCTGCGCGGCCCGGCGCCTAGCAACTAGAGATGCCGTGCACGTACAGCCGCCGGCTCCCTAGCAACGCTTGACGCCGGGCGCGCTGAGCCGCACGGACCCTAGCAATGGGGACGCCACTGGCGGACCGCGTTCCCCGTTGCTAGGCTTTAGGAAATTAAGATATTCACCTGCTCTCTGGCCGTGCAGCAAGGCAGCTGCACGGCATTTATTCTAATCAGCCATTAGCAGCTGATTGGAGGACTCCTTGTTAAATACACTCCCAGGGCTTCTCACAGATGCCGGTAATAGCTTCCTGCATGCTGCCTTTGTTTGCTGAGAGTCTGTTTCCAGTCCTGCTGTATCCGGTCATTCCAGTCCGCAGAAGTCCGGTATTCGGGAGTTGTCATCTCATCCCAAGAGGTCGTTTGGTTCCCTGGAGTCCTGACTGATCACCGTTTTATATCCAGTGGTGTTCGTGAGTTGCGGCTCTGCCGTGTGTTGCGGCTCAGCTGCTTTACCTTTTATATTTTGTGTTTGGAGCATTTGCGGAGGGTTCCGCTTCCACAAGTCCTCTCTGGTACTCGGCGGTGCCGGGTAGGAGAATTGGACAAGTGGATATTTTGGTTGTCCTTTTTCCTGGCGGTTTCTCCGCACATATTATAGTTTTGAGTTTGCTTATCCCCTGGCCTGGTTGTTTAGTTAGAGGGCCCCTTGTTATCACCCTGTCTCGGGTTTCCCTTTGTCTCTCATTAAGACCGGGGGGCATCGAAGTTGGGCAGACATAATCCGCCCTTCAAACGCGGCTGCCAAGGGCTCAAGAAACCATAGTCTCGCAGGGGATTTCTGACAACACGGGTGAGACAACAGAGTTAGGGCGCCAGGGGCTATTTTCCTGTCCTGCTCCCTTCCCCAGCATTCCGTTCCAGTGCTCCGGTCCTTGCCATAAGATCTTCTCTGACCAGAGTGCTGGAATCATAACACATACTGGACACAGAAGAGGTTTTCTTCCAGTGGAAAGGCTATGGAGATCCAGAGTCTGGTCAAACAAATTCTGAAACCAGCAAGAGTGTTAATCCATCAATGCATTCAGTTGCTGGGGAAGATGGTTGTGGCCTACGAGGCCATTCAGTTTGGCAGGTTCCATGCCAGAGTGTTCCAGTGGGACCTGTTGGACAATTGGTCCGGATCCCACCTACACATGCACCGGAGGATAATCCTGTCTTCCAAGACCAGAATCTCACTCCATTGGTGGCTGCACAGTTCTCACCTCCTAGAGGGGCGATGGTTCGGGATCCAGGACTGGATCCTAGGGACCACAGATGCAACCCTCCGAGGCTGGGGAGCAGTCACACAGGGGGAAAACGTCCAAGGAAGATGGTCAAGTCAGGAAAGTTGTCTCCACATAAATGTTCTGGAGTTAAGGGCCATTTAATAACTGCAGACACAGTACACACTGGGACGGGTGCCCAGCATCCTCAACAGACTAAGAGAAAAGGATTTACCGGTAGGTATTAAATCCTAGTTTCTCTAACGTCCTAGAGGATGCTGGGGACTCCGTAAGGACCATGGGGATAGACGGGCTCCACAGAGTTCATGATCTTCACTGAGGTAGCGTACAGCACTGCAGCTGTGCGCCATTGCTCCCATACACCTCACATACTCCGGTCACTGTAAGGGTGCAGGGCGCAGGGGGGGCGCCCTGGGCAGCAATATAAACCTCTTTTTGGCAAAAATATAACATATATACAGCTGGGCACTGTATATATGTATGAGCCCCCACCAATTTTACAGTTTAAGCGGGACAGAAGCCCGCCGCCGAGGGGGCGGGGCTTCTCCCTCAGCACTCACCAGCGCCATTTTTTCTCCACAGCACCGCTGAGAGGAAGCTCCCCGGACTCTCCCCTGCTTATACCACGGTAGAGAAGAGGGTTGAAAAGAGAGGGGGGGCACATAATTCGGCGCAAATTACATACAGCAGCGCTACTGGACAAACATTAAGTTACTGTGTTATTCCTTGGTTATATAGCGCTGGGGAGTGTGCTGGCATACTCTCTCTCTGTCTCTCCAAAGGGCCTTGTGGGGAAACTGTCTTCAGAAAAAGTATTCCCTGTGTGTGTGGTGTGTCGGTACACGTGTGTCGACATGTCTGAGGAAGAAGGCTATATTAGAGAGGAGCGGGAGCAAATGAATGTGGTGTCTCCACTGACACCTGATTGGATGGATATGTGGAATGTTTTAAATGCTAGTGTAAACTCATTGTACAAAAGATTAGACAAGGCTGAAGCTTTGGGACAGTCAGGGACTCAACCCATGCCTGATCCTATGTTGCAGGGACTGTCAGGGTCTCATAAGCGCCCACTATCCCAGATTGTTGACACAGATACCGACACGGATTCTGACTCCAGTGTCGATTACGATGATGCAAAGTTACAGCCAAAATTGGCAAAATCCATTCGATATATGATTATGGCAATAAAAGATGTTTTGCACATCACAGAGGAACCCCCTGTCCCTGACAAGAGGGTACATATGTACAAGGGAAAGAAGCCTGAGGTAACCTTTGAGGGGGTCACACGAGCTGAACGAGTTATGTGAAAAAGCTTGGGAATCTCCAGATAAAAGACTGCAGATTTCCAAAAGGATTCTTATGGCGTATCCTATTCCATCAACGGATAGGTTACGATGGAAATCCTCCCGTAGGATGGACAAAGCATTAACACGCACAGCTACAGTTGGAAAATCAATTTTTTTACCTTATGTTCCCTCACAGCATAAGAAAGCTCCGCATTATCAAATGCAGTCCTTTCGGACACAAAGAAACAAGAAAGTGCGAGGTGCGTCCTTTCTTGCCAGAGGTAGGGGCAGAGGAATAAAGCTGCACAACACAGCTAGTTCCCAGGAACAGAAGTCCTCCCCGGCCTCTACAAAATCTACCTCATGACGCTGGGGCTCCACTGGCAGAGTCCGGCCCATGTGATGTCATGCAGCTGCTCTGACCACGCCTCCTGTTTCTCCGTTGCCGACCCCATTTTGAAACCGTGCCCCCGCACCGCTCCATCTCCGACTTGGAAATGGAGTGTTGTTGACCCCCCCTCCCCCCCCCCTTCACCGATTCACAGGCAGAGGTGATCGCATTATCTGCGGGGTGCCGCAGAAAATGTAGGCGTATGCTCTTCGCAGTTTTTGCAGTTGGATTGCGATCCAACCTGAATCAGGCCCCATTACCTATCACAATGCACTGCGGGTAGTACAAAATGGGGTTAATATAGGAGAAAAAACCCCAGAGCTGTGCTCCTTAACTGTCCCTGGTGGCTAGTGGAGCGGCTGCCCAGTAATCAGTGTCCACGCCAGTGCGCACACGGCCCGCCCCCATCAGCGGCCTCGTGATCCCGGAGGGCGGTGTGTGTGTGTGACTGACCTTAGGAAGAAACCGGAGCCTCCGCTGCAGTGACCCAGCAACCGGGGCACGGGAGTATACTGCGCCACTGGGAGTGATGGAGCTGCAGTAAAGAGGTCTATTAGACCTAGCCTGCTGCAGCCCTTGTAGATTCTTATAAAAAAAAGTTCTTCTTTTCTTGCCAAAATTAATAGCTAAGAATAGGCTGCCTGAGGCAGCCCCCTGTTAAGTGGCCTGCTACTGAAGGCACCAACTACAAACTGAGCTCCCTGTTCATGGAAGCGAGGTTATAGAGGAGGGGGCGCTGGGCATCTTGGGAACAGTCAAAAGCTTTGAGCCTGTTGGTGCCTCAGATCAAGATCCTACTCTGGTGTACATATACAATGTGAATCCTTGTGGAGTCCAGTGTACCCCACAGAAGAAATGAATGCGTCACACCCATTGGCAGCAACATTAGAATAGCTGCTGATGGGCACAATTGAGAAAGGAAGGGGGGAAACATTTGAATCCAGCACATATATGTAATTTGAATATGTAATTTGTACCTTCCTACTTTAAAATGTAATGGATGAACCTCACCCTGTGAGAACTATCTTCATGATCAAGAGATCTCATATGCAAGATAAGTATGTGTTGGGATAGGGCTGTGGAGGGCGGCTGCACGGGCACACCCCTGTCAAGTTAAGGAGATTCAACTGAGGAAGCACAAGGGAACTCTCATCTGGGAACAACAACTGCAAGGAGAACACATTTTCAGACGAATGTGGGAGGGCAGAAGGCTGCCTAATACTGAAGCACCCCCAAACAACAAACCAAATGCAACAACTACTGCAAGCATTCCTGGGGGAAGGCCTGCAGCAGATGGATTTGCATATAGTGATGTCATCCAAGCAGTGGGCATAGTTGGCTGCAACCCTCGTCTGCATATGAAAAGAGAAAAGGGTCACGCAGGGCATGGCGGCCTTTGTGGGGTTGCGCTTGGATGACCCCTAAATCGCTTTATACACCCCCACCCCCCATCAGTGTGGGCTCATGTTGGCCATGCCCCAGCCCCTGAAGCATTCAAGCTGATTTCTTGCAGCAGCTGGACCCAGAAACAGCTCCAGAGTTGCTTTACAAGACAAGTAAAAGGGTGTGAGCCCTGCAGCACCACCTGTAGTTTGCATACACACATAAATAGGACAGCATCTCTTATATGCCCCAGGGTCAATAAAATAGTATCCTTATCTAGGGTATCCATCCCCTCAGATAAGGTATCCGTCCATGCCGCTACAGCACTACACACCCAGGCCGACGCAATTGCCGGTCTGAGTAAGGTACCTGAATGTGTATAAATGGACTTCAGGGTAATCTCCTGTTTGCGGTCAGCAGACTCTTTGAGGGTAGCCGTATACTGGGACGGGAGGGCTACCTTCTTGGATAAGCGTGTTAATGCTTTGTCCACCCTAGGGGAGGATTCCCATCGTAACCTATCCATTGATGGGAAAAGATACGCCATAAGAATCCTTTTGGAAATCTGCAGTCTTTTATCTGGAGATTCCCAAGCTTTTTCACATATCTCGTTCAGCTCGTGTGACCCCCTCAAAGGTTTCCTCAGGCTTTTTCACCTTGTACATATGTACCCTCTTGTCAGGGACAGGGGGTTCCTCTCTGATGTGCAAAACATCTTTTATTGCCATAATCATATATCGAATGGATTTTGCCAATTTTGGCTGTAACTTTGCATCATCATAATCGACACTGGAGTCAGAATCCGTGTCTGTATCTGTGTCAACAATCTGGGATAGTGGGCGCTTATGAGACCCTGACAGTCCCTGCAACATAGGATTAGGCATGGGTTGAGACCCTGACTGTCCCAAAGCTTCAGCCTTGTCTAATCTTTTGTGCAATGAGTTTACACTAGCATTTAAAACATTCCACATATCCATCCAATCAGCTGTCGGCGGAGACACCACATTCATTTGCTCCTGCTCCTCTCTAATATAGCCTTCTTCCTCAGACATGTCGACACACGTGTACGGACACACCACACACACAGGGAATGCTTTTTCTGAAGACAGTTTCCCCACAAGGCCCTTTGGAGAGACAGAGAGAGAGTATGCCAGCACACACCCCAGCGCTATATAACCCAGGAATACACAGTAACTTAATGTTTGCCCAGTAGTACTGCTGTATGTAATTTGCGCCAAATTATGTGCCCCCCCCCTCTTTTCAACTCTCTTGTCTACCGTGGTATAAGCAGGGGAGAGTCCGGGGAGCTTCCTCTCAGCGGTGCTGTGGAGAAAAAATGGCGCTGGTGAGTGCTGAGGGAGAAGCCCCGCACCCTCGGCGGCAGGCTTCTGTCCCGCTTAAACTGTAAAATTGGCGGGGGCTCATACATATATACAGTGCCCCGCTGTATATGTGTTATATTTTTGCCAAAAAAAGGTTTATATTGCTGCCCAGGGTGCCCCCCCCCCCCCTGCGCCCTGCACCCTTACAGTGACCGGAGTGTGTGAGGTGTATGGGAGCAATGGCGCACAGCTGCAGTGCTGTGCGTTACTTCAGTGAAGATCATGAAGTCTTCTGCCGCCTCTGAAGTCTTCTTTTCTTCTCATACTCACCCGGCTTCTATCTTCCGGCTCTGCAAGGGGGACGGAGGCGCGGCTCTGGGACGGACGGCGAGGGTGAGATCCTGCGTACCAATCCCTCTGGAGCTAATGGTGTCCAGTAGCCTAAGAAGCTGGACCTTGCAACTCAGAGAGTAGGGCTGCTTCTCTCCCCTCAGTCCCTCGATGAGGGAGTCTGTTGCCAGCAGTGCTCCCTGAAAATTAAAAACCTAACAAAATACTTTCTGTCAGAAAGCTCAGGAGAGCTCCTGAAAAGCACCCAGTCTCCACTGGGCACAGTATCAAACTGAGGTCTGGAGGAGGGGCATAGAGGGAGGAGCCAGTGCACACCCAGAACTAAAGTCTTTCTTAAAGTACCCATGTCTCCTGCGGAGCCTATCTATCCCCATGGTCCTTACGGAGTCCCCAGCATCCTCTAGGACGTTAGAGAAAATAGGATTTTAATACCTACCGGTAAATCCTTTTCTCTTAGTCCGTAGAGGATGCTGGGCACCCGTCCCAGTGCGTACTGTGTCTGCAGTTATTAAATGGCCCTTAACTCCAGAACATTTATGTGGAGAAAACTTTCCTGACTTGACCATCTTCCTTGGATGTTTTCCCCCTGTGTGACTGCTCCCCAGCCTCGGAGGGTTGCATCCATGGTCCCTAGGATCCAGTCCTGGATCCCGAACCATCGCCCCTCTAGGAGGTGAGAACTGTGCAGCCACCAATGGAGTAAGATTCTGGTCTTGGAAGACAGGATTATCCTCCGGTGCATGTGTAGGTGGGATCCGGACCACTTGTCCAACAGGTCCCACTGGAACACTCTGGCATGGAACCTGCCAAACTGAATGGCCTCGTAGGCCGCAACCATCTTCCCCAGCAACAGAATGCATTGATGGATTAACACTCTTGCTGGTTTCAGAATTTGTTTGACCAGACTCTGGAACTCCATAGCCTTTCCACTGGAAGAAAGCCTCTTCTGTGTCCAGTATGACTCCCAGAAACAACAACCGCGTCATTGGGACCAACTGCGATTTTGGCAAGTTTAGGAGCCAACCATGTTGTTGAAGAACTGTCAGGGAGAGTAGATGTTTTGCACCAACTGGTCCCTGGATCTCGCCTTTATCAGGAGATCATCCAAGTACGGCATAATTGTGACTCCTTGCTTGCGAAGGAGAACCATCATTTCCACCATCACCCTGGTGAAAATCCTCGGAGCCGTGGACAGACCAAACGGCAACGTCTGAAATTGGTAATGACAATCCTGAATTGCAAACCTCAGGTAGCTTGATGCAGTGGCTAAACGGGAACATGTAATTAGGCATCCTTATGTCTACCAAAACCATGAAATCTCCTTCCTCCGGACTGGAGATCCCTACCCTGAGAGATTCCATCTTGAAATTGAATTTCTTTAGGTAGAAATTGAGGGATTTCAGATTTCAGATTGGTCTGACTGAGCCGTCCGGCTTCGGGAGCACGAAGAGGCTTGAATAAAAACCTTCTCCCTGCTGACTAAGGCCGATTTGAACAATCGGTGAGGGGGAACGTCTTGAAACCCCAGTTTGTACCCTTGTGACACTATTTGTAAAACCCACGAGTCCAGGTCCAAATTAATCCAGAACTGACTGAAGTGTTTTAGACGTGCCCCCACTGGTGTGGGCTCCTGCAAGAGAGCCCCAGCGTCATGCAGTGGATTTGGCAGAAGCAGAGGACGATCTCTGCTCCTGCGATCTTGAAGAGGCTACAGACCTCTTCCCTCTTCTCCTTCCTCTACCTGCAAAGAAAGGGGAATCTTAACTTCTTGCATATCTATTGGGACAAAATGACTGCGTTAGACAATGATGCGTCTTCATCCGTTGAGAGGGAACTGTCAAAGTCAGAAAAATGTCCCAATGCACGTTGCCATATTTGCACCACACACTGGTCCGCGCTGCGCGTGCGTACGCTCTCCCGTGGAGGCGCATACCCGCAATAGCGTGCACTCGCAGGCGCGGTATGCGTATTTACGGTAGAGTTTATATAGTCGTAGCGTGCGACTCATTCGTTACATATTTTCACAATTAATGTAGTTTATAGATCATGGTCCCTTTGATAGATTCTGAAAGTTTGGTTAAAATACAATGTCCCAGAGCTGAGGAATCCCTCTTTATATCGTACGAAGGGTCTAACAGGAATCATACAGCAGTGTTTGGTACCCATCGGAAGAGTATTTAATTAGCAATATTCCGGTGTTGGTTTGGAGCGTATTAATCGCTCGTGCGAATAGTTATGGACATAAGAAGTTTATGTCCATTTCTATTAATTACACATACTCAGGTATGCGGCGGGAAACCCAGTTTCCCACCCACCTGAGCTGTTGGAAATCGTCACAGCCTACCTGTATGAATCACCCTATGACCTTTTGTTATGATGCAGGGCCGAATTCCTTCGGCCAATGGACAAAGGGATTGTAGGACCAGGAGATTGCATTGTGTGTGTGGCATAAATAGGCAGGCCGACCACATCCAGCTCTCACTCTCTCATCAACGGTTATCTGCTGATAGCCGGGAGCTGGATATCGAGGCGCAGGCGATCATACCCTTTGTGCGTAAGTTTCTCTCCGTTATCATTGTCTTTCTGTGAGCCAATCTCTCTCTCTCTCTCTCTCGCTCTCTCTCTCTCTGTCCTGTTCTCTCATATCTCCCCTAGACTAGGCTAGTATTGTATTGTATTAGATAGTATTGTATTGTATTGCATTTAGGTCAGTGTAGTATTGTCTTTTTGTATTTATTGTTTAGTTCTGTGGTTAGGAAGTCTCTGTTATATTGTAGTGTATCATTTGTACTGTTATCCCCTTTTACAAGTATATTAGATATAATACAGTTAATAGGCTTTGGAACCTAAACCAGCATCTGTGTATTTCCTATAGTGTTAAGTGTTCACTTGAGTGTCGGTGACGCTCAAGCAGCTTTGTAGTTAGTCAGGTTACACAAGGTTGCACTTACACCCTGTACTCACATTAAGGTATTCAGTGTATTTCATTGGTATAAGGTTTTATCATAAAGGTATAGTGTTGTGAGCGTCTGCATCGCTGGTGACCTCCTCGTGGTCTCGAGCGTAAGCTACGCCATAGCGAATCATTACCCTAGACATAACCAATAACGTGTCCTGTGATCGCTGGGCCGTGAGCGAACGTGACGCTTGAGCGTCTCGCCTACGGCTGAGCGATCGTTACGCAACTAGCGTACCATTACGGTACTTCTTAAGTAAACAGCGTACAGTGTTCTTAGCTTCATAAAGGGTTGTTATACGACAAAGGAATTTAGCATTGTCAATTGGGGACTCGTCCTATCCTTCTCATATCTGCACTAGGTAGATCAGCAGACATTATCCCTCCAGCAAAGGGTGGGAGGTTGTCTCATAGTGCTGGCGGGATAAGCGTCTGCTTCGCTTAGATAAAGAGTGCTGAAGGAATCCGGGAACCGGAAGTAAGAACAAAACGCTTGTGTCTTTTTAAAACTGTTTATTTTTCTTTTGTCTTGCGTACGCACGCATATATCTGCATTTCTGTTTCATTTTCGTATATCACTATTCCTGTTTGCCAATTTTATAGTTGATAGAAAGTGCTAAAAAGAGATTTGCTGTTATTTAATAGTAGAGGTAATAGTTAAAGTATAGAACAACACACGGTTTGTCTGAGATACAAGGCAGTCAGTGTGGATTGCGGTAGATGATCAGGGATCATTTACATTGATAAAAATAGAAATTGTGTTACGGTGGATCTTTATATTGCGTACACGTGTCGCTAACAAAGACTAGCGTACGCAATCCAAAGGAAGACGCACGCAGCGTTCATTACGCAACGTAGCGTCCGGTTACGCCCACGTAGCTCAAGCTGTGATAAAGTGAAGTAACGCAAAGGCGATAAGTAACGCACAGCGGTAGATAACGCGACGCGGTAAATAACGCACATCTATTTTTGGAAAAAACTGAAATTTAGTTTAACAGATCCTGCTCCTAATTGGTAACACTTTTGGCCTAAAGACAATTTCTGCGCAGAAATAGATATAGAAACAAAAGTGTACATGTGTTGAGTGAGTGTGTTTTGTATACAAAAGTTTATATAACTTTAAGGTGGAACCAAAAGGAAAGCCGGGTACTCGTCAAGGGACACACGTGTAAGTGACATATACGGTGGCTAGGGAGGCATCCCTGGTTAAATAATATTTGAGCATTAGAGTATAGCGGACCATAAGGTAACAGAGACCAGGAGGTCATAAGGTAACAGGTAAAATAGACAAAGAGGTCCGCTATAAAAGTCCAGTGGCACAACGCCTGGGGTGTTGGTGCAGAACCCATATAGGCCATACAAGCTCTTGCTGAAGGAATCGCGGCCGGAAACATCGATTCCATTGATCTTTCAGTACATGACAAGTAGTGCTCGTGTACTGAACGATTGGACCACACGTAATTGTGTGCAGTAGTTAGTAATCTGACCTAATACCATTAGAGTAAAGTGGTCACAAACGCTATCTGTACATTCTGACGTGATTTGTGTAATTTTTTATTTTTGGAAGGGAAGTTCGCTGGTCACTCAGGAACTATCTAACAACCCCAACTTTACTGGAAAGAGTAAGTGTCCTGCGGGTAACCCTCATATGTTCCAGTAAACTGAAGGTTCCATAGGGGCCCTGTATCGAGTACGCCAGCACCATATCGGTGTGATTAGGTCGTATTGGTCGAGGTGGGCGAGTGAGTGGGGTACTCGGTAAACCGCCACCGCCGGCCTACTGTGGAGTAATTTGGTTGTCTGTAAAGGCTTGCTGAAAACCTTGATACAGAGATCCAAGGAGGACTAAGCAACACCTGCAGACTATGGGGGCCAGTTGCTCAGGTAGGGGGCGATCAACCCTGGTTCAGGTTGATTCTGTGAACCGACCAGTTGGGTCGGCACGATATGTAATGTGTGAAAAATATGGAATTCACACCGAATCTTTATGTGATGAATGGGAGAGAATGACTGTACAAGACAGGGACAAATTCCCAAGAATAGGTAGCTTCAGTCCAGAAGTGTTACAAAATTTAAGGAGGAGGATATGTCTCGTAAAATCAACAAAGAGACGAATTCAACATCATGATTGTTTACAGTTATGGCACCAGGAAGGTGAGATACAGAGAGGTTTGGCTCTGGCGGCAGGATCTGGGGCAGTCAGGAAGTTGATTGCCACAGCTCCTCCTCCACCATACATTGCAGGAGAGAGGTTGATTGCGGAGAGAAACGCACTGGGTTGTAAAACACAAACTCTTAGTAACACTGTAAATGTTAATGATGTTAACCAAATAACTCATGCAAGTATTAACCCGTGCAAGATGTACCCTGTTTTGAACCTTCCTCAGGAGTGTGATCAAGAAGACGATTCAGCAACAATTTCAGCTCTCTCTCTTGCAGCCACCATAGCAGAGACCACAGTAGGCACAGCGACACCCACGAGATTAGTGAAAGCCCCTAGCGGAGGGATAGGTGAGGTCGTGTCAACGGGTAAGTACGGCACCATGCACTACACTGAAACAATTGTACCACAACAAGCTGTAGAATCTACACAGGAAGAGGCTGTTAGAATTGCTCCTGTAAGGGTAATAGCAGTTCCCAATGGAAAAACAGATATGTCTGGAGCCACTCCCATAAGGAACATTGCCATGTACACTCCATTTTCCAGAATGGAATTAAGAACAATAGTGTCCGAATTTCCTGACCCCAGGAAGGATTTAGTTGCTAGCCAAAAATACATCAGGGATCTAGGTAACACTGTAGAACCCAACAACAAGGATTGGCAGATACTGCTAAGAGCTTGTTTACCTTCCAATGTTGATGTAACTCAGTTTTTAGCTGATTGTGCATTGGATAAAGATGTACCGCTTACAGACGTGTACAACAAGGATAATGTAAAAAGGATAAATTTACAGCTAAAGGAGTATTTCCCAGCCGTTGTTAAATGGAACAAGATATTTTCCATTAAGCAAAAGGAGTCCGAAACGGCAACAGAGTATTTTCACCGGGCACTATTAGAAATGGCAAAGTACACTGGTATAGAAGACATTAAGACCAACCCAAACCATCGAGAAGTAGCAGTATCTGTACTGATGGATGGTTTGAAAGAAACATTAAAAGCTAGGGTACAGACCACACAACCATGTTGGCGAGGTCTGTCAGTGTCCACATTGAGAGAGGCTGCTATTGATCACGACAGAAACATCACTAGGCACAGGGAATCGCAAAGTGATAAGTTGATGTCCGTAAGTATACAGGCGCTGACCACAAGGCAGCCTGCGTATGTACCACCGAATCCTGTGGGTAAGGCAAGTGTAATAACATGTTTTTCTTGTAACAGACCGGGACACTTTGCACGAGAATGTAGAACAAAGAATGTACAAAGCTCTTTTCAACCCCCTAGACAACAACACAACACACGACATTGGGAGCAGGGTCCACAGAGGCGGAGTTTTGAGCCACATACAGGGGAAACAAAAAGATATCCCCCGAACAGAGATTGGCATGCCTCTGGTAGTTCCCAGCTAACTCCCTCACAAGTAGTTGCTGCCAGCGGGATTCAGGGAGGTCAGCATACCCAATAGGGGTGTGGCCATACCTGTAATCTGCAGCCAGTTAAGTTGATTGCCAGTCTTGGAAGCGAACCAGAGATTGCAATCAATGTGGCTGGTAAAACTTTAAACTTTCTTGTAGACACAGGGGCGGCCAAGTCAGTGATAAATTCGACAGTGGGCATGAGAACCACTGGTAGGACAATTCCAGCCATGGGAGTAACAGGAGTAGTCCAGCACTACCCTGTTAGCAAACCAGCCGAGATTACAATAGGGCCTTTGCATACCAAGCATTCCTTTTTGCTGGCTGCATCGGCACCAACTAATCTCCTGGGAAGAGACTTACTATGTAAAATGGGTTGCGTCATTTATTGTACTCCTGAGGGTGTATTCTTGGACATCCCTGAGAATCACGCTCAGGAAGTACGAGACATGCTAGACTCCCCATCAAAATTAATGTCACATTCCATTATGACAAATAGGAATCCATCCCAAGTAGAAGAGATGATATCTCAGATACCAGAGTCACTTTGGACAAAAGATGGACAGGACACTGGATTAATGGCAAACGTAGCTCCAGTAGTTGTACAAGTAAAAGATGGTAGGATAGCTCCAAAAATCCCACAGTATCCTCTGAAGCCAGAGGTGGAGTTAGGAGTTTTTCCCGTAATAGAGCGCTTGCTACAACAGGGCATTCTAGTAAGAACGTCCAGCACAGCAAATAGTCCCATCTTCCCTGTTAAAAAGAGAGGGGGGAGGGGTTACAGGCTAGTGCAGGATCTAAGGGGGATTAACAAAATAGTTGAGAGTCAGTTCCCCGTAGTGCCAAATCCAGCTGTCATCCTAATGCAAATTCCTCCCACTGCCAAATTTTTCACTGTTATTGACCTCTGCTCCGCTTTCTTTTCGGTACCTCTGTACCCTGACAGCCAATATTTGTTTGCATTCACATACAGAGGAGTCCAATACACGTGGACTCGGTTACCCCAAGGTTTCATAGATAGTCCAAGTATATTTTCTCAGGCTTTGCATGATTGTTTACAGTCTTTCCAACCAGACAGTGGATCAGTATTGATACAGTATGTGGACGATTTATTACTGTGTTCAGATTCACTGGAAGCATCTCTGAAGGATACGAAACAGCTCCTGTTTCATCTTTCAGACACAGGTCACAAGGTTTCCAAAGACAAGTTGCAATTATGCCAAGCTAAGGTAAAATATTTGGGACACTGTCTAACACAAGGACTGAGACACCTGACCGCTGATAGAATCCAAGCCATTAGAGACATGACACTGCCACAAACCCAGCAACAGATCAGGACGTTTTTAGGAATGTGTGGGTATTGCCGTAATTGGATCCCAGGGTTTTCCATATTGGCGCTACCTTTGCAGGAAATGGTCTCTTCAAACAAACCTGATCGGATTTCGCATACAGACGAATCTGAAACAGCATTTGAGAGACTCAAACAGTGCCTAACGCAGGCACCAGCACTAGGTATGCCAGACTATGGGAAACCCTTTGAACTATACGGAACAGAAAGTGCTGGGTGCGCAGCAGGTGTACTAACACAAAAACACGGTGATGCCAGCAGGCCAATTGCATACTACAGCGCTCAGCTAGACACGGTAGCGCGATCCCTCCCCACATGCTTGCGTAGCGTTGCGGCGATAGCATTGCTAGTGACAAAAAGCGAAGATGTTGTGCTAGGCCACAACCTCACAATCCATACACCGCATGCGGTATCTGCCTTATTGAATTCTGCCCAAACCAGACACGTCTCATCAGCAAGGTTTACAAGATGGGAATTGGCATTAATGGCCCCCGTAAACATCACCATAAGGAGATGCAGTGCATTAAACCCTGCAACATTTCTCCCAGGTGTGCCTGGCCAGGCACAAAGGGTGGAAGGTGAGAGTGATGGGGAAGGAGGATTTAATGCAAAGGAAGGTACACATGATTGTATGGAATATTTGACCCAAAATTTTACCACAAGGCCTGACATCAGTGACAATCCACTGGAAGATGCAGAACTCACGTTCTACACGGACGGTAGTTGTCACAGACAGTCAGACTCGGGAGACTTGTGTACTGGATACGCAGTCGTAGATGACCAAGACACCATAGAAGCGGAACCGCTAGGCCCACCTCACTCAGCCCAGGTTGCTGAACTGGTCGCCCTAACCAGAGCATGTGAATTGGCTAAGGGTAAGTCAGCCAATATCTACACCGATTCCAGATACGCGTTCGGGGTAGTCCATGATTTCGGAGCGCTATGGCGGCTCAGAAATTTCATGACGGCGGCTGGTACACCGATAGCGCATGCAGCTCATATAAAAAGGCTTCTAACAGCGATACAGGAACCCGACAGAGTGGCTGTTATCAAATGTAAAGCACATACATATAGCCAAGACCCAGTATCCCTTGGTAACAGCCGAGCAGACGAAGCCGCAAAGCTTGCAGCTGCTACCCCCATACAGACAGACACCACACAGTTGATGGTATTTAATACCATCAACACACAGAAGTTGTGTGAGATGCAGAATTTGTGTTCCACACAGGAAAGAGCAGTCTGGAAGGCAAAGGGATATGGCCAGGAGTCCTCAGGGCTCTGGACGGATGGACATGGTAAACCAGTGGCCCCCAGGGCATACCTTCCATGTCTGGCTGAAGCAGCTCACGGGCTGACTCATCTAGGCAAGGAGGGGATGTGCAAATTGGTAAGAGCATACTGGTGCGCCCCAGGATTCTCCTCTCATGCGAGTAAAAGAGCAATGTCATGCCTTACCTGTCTGAGAAAGAATATTGGAAAAGCAATACCTACAGAACCATCCCATATCCCACCTGCCGGCGGCCCTTTCCAGGTAATACAAATTGACTTCATTCAATTGCCCCCATGTCGAAATTTGAAATATGTACTTGTTTGTATAGATGTTTTCTCGAATTGGGTCGAAGCTTTTCCAGCAGCTACAAATACCGCTATGTTTACAGCTAAGAAAATTGTGCAGGAATTTGTATGTAGATATGGTATCCCTAGAATCATTGAAAGTGATAGGGGTACCCATTTTACAGGTGATGTCTTTCAAGGAATGTGTAAATTGATGGGTATTGATAGCAAGCTGCACACTCCGTACCGTCCACAGGCGAGTGCGAAGGTCGAAAGAGTGAACAGCACTATTAAAAATAAATTGAGTAAAGTAATGGCAGAGACAGGATTGACGTGGCCAGAAGCTTTACCCATTGTTTTGTATAGCATCAGAACCACTCCCAGGTCCCCTCTTAATCTGTCCCCTTTTGAAATCTTGTTTGGTCGACAACCGCATGTCATGATTAACCCTCAGGATGATTTGAAATGTAACAATGAAGTAACTGTAAAGTACTTGATTAACATGAGTAAGCAGTTGAGGAATCAAAATGATAATCTGAAGTTGATGATTCCTGATTTACCAGATAGTAATTGTCATGACATTGAACCTGGGGATTATGTAATGATACGAAATTTTCTACGCTCAGGTTGTCTTATTGATAGATGGGAAGGACCATACCAGGTCTTATTGACTAGCACCACAGCATTGAAGGTTGCTGAGAGAGAGACTTGGGTCCATTCATCCCACTGCAAAAAGGTTGCTGATCCAGAGAAGTCCCGTGATAAGGAACAGACGGTAGAGGTTGTATCACTGGAGTGTCTGTTCCAGGAGGACTGAGGCGGCACCTGAGCCTTGAAGACCGAAAGCAGTTGTCGACTCCCTTCTCCCTTTTATTGTTTTTCTCCACTTCCCAGCCCCTCTCCCTTAAAATTTCTTTTTCCCCCTTCTCATTCTTCTCTATTTCCTCCTCAAAGATGGACTTGCCCCAAGAGACTGTGATCCGGATTTTGATGTTAACCATGATGTTGACCAGAGCAGTCTGTTCCGGCGAGAGTACCATAGAGGTCGAAAGAGGTTCTGGAATGGGTTCCGATTATGATGATGGAGGCGTAGTTTTCCAAGATCAACCAAACCAACAAGCAAAGGCGAGTATCAGAAAACGATCCGATAGAAGAAATTGTGATGGATTGTTAGCTGAAGAAAATTGTATCTGTAGGCTCTGTGATAATCTGGTTGAAGATGGATGCATAAAGAAATGCCAATCTAGTTTTAATATCCATATAGACCGGCATCCATTGAGTGACTATCACTCCTTAGTGGGTAACGTGTTAAACCAAACAGATTGTTGGGTATGCTCTCAAGTACCTCAGGGTCACAGCAAATCAGGGCTAGTACCATTTCCTTTAACGTTAGGGGAGGTACTTGAGCTAAGTGGTGGGAGACCGGTGGACCGGAGGTTTAACATCTCCAGCCCTCCTAGTTTGAAGCTCCACCAATACCATGTGGATAGGTCCCTCTTATGTTTTAACATCTCCAATCCCAGAAAACCGGGAAATTGGGAAGTGTCATGGAGTAACCACACCATGACCTTTTCACACAGAGCAGATAGAATGCCTACAGATACAGAGCTCGTACGCCACATAGCCAGTAGAGGAAAATCTTTCCGGTATCGATATACCTTAGGAAATAGGATTACTAGAGTTGGAGAGGTATCACCAGGATACTGTGCACATATCGTACAAACCGATACGTGCATTAAGCAGATGGAAGAATTAGGGTCAGGAGATTTCACCTGGAAGGTTTGTAACATGATCATGTCCTTCTCCGTCCCTTATGTTCTCCCCGATGATGCATATTTCATATGCGGGAGAAAGGCGTACAAGTGGCTTGCCCCAAACTCTGAAGGATTGTGTTATATTGGAAAAGTATTGCCTGAAGTGATGACTGTTACACATGACAAAATGAAGGACATACACCGTGGTGCCCAAGCTCCTTATACTCACACTCATTACGAGCACCGAGTTAAAAGACAACTGTCAGAAAGGTTAGAGCATCCGGCCTCCGATCTTATCCATGAATCCACTGGGATTCAGGTTCTGGTAGCGTTAGATTTCACTCGTACCGCTCGAGGAGTGATGAATTATAGATACATTTCCGCACTCGCCAATTTGTTAGATAATATCACTGAAATGTATGATGACACGTTTAGATACACTGGAAGAGAACTTCAAGCTTACAAAACAGAACTGGTACAGCATAGAATGGTTCTTAATTATCTTACAGCAGTAACAGGCGGATATTGTGTTACATTGGCAACACAGTACGGCATAAAGTGTTGCACGTATATCACGAATAGCACCGAGGATCCGGTAGAGGTCATAGACCAAAAGATGGACGATATTCTCCAATTGAAGTGGGAATTTCGTCGAAAACACAATCTCACCCTTGCTGCTGTAGGTAATGAGCTGACTAGTTGGGTGTCATGGTTGAACCCGCGAAATTGGTTCTCCGGTTTGGGAGAGTGGGCTCAAGGAGTCATAATGGATGTTGGAAAGTTTCTACTATGTATCTTGGGTGTCGTTATATCGATTGGATTGATATTTAGATGCGGGCAGGCTTTAATGAGGTGCAAACAAAGTACAAAAGTGATGAGCTTGAGGAGTGAGGAAACCGTAATTAACCTGGATTTGATTTATGACCCAATGATAGAAACCAGAATGTGATGAAAATGCGATTATACGGTCCGTTTCTTTCACCTGTTTTTCTGCTTTTCTCCAAGATACAAAGACCCCCTTGGACGAGGAAGCTGACGAGACGAGATGTATACAGACAACGGATTGACCAAAGAAGAAGATTTGACAACTTTAAATATGGACACTTGATGAACTTTGCCATGGATCCCCAGTTTCCCTAGTATTTTTAAACTCACGCTAGCCCAACATTTTTGTAAATCTAATGGCACTGACAAAGCTTGTTGCTCATGCCTAAGGAGCAAAACAGCGCAAAGAAGACGACTCTCAACAGATACCGAACACAACTTCAACAACAGATGTACATTTCCCTGACATAGAATAT